>NC_067438.1:19235486-19258970 GCF_009764475.1 Pristis pectinata | reverse complement strand
AATGTTCGAAAGTCATATTGCTGCTCCTTAAGACATCATTTTGTCGCATTTAGAGTATAGTGTGCAGTTCTGGTGGTCACACTATAGGATGGATGTGGCAGCTTTCGAGATGGTGCAGAAGATTTTCACCAGAATGTTGCCTAGATTGGAGAGTAATAGCGACAAGTAGAGGGTGGAAAATGTTGCATTGTTTTCTTTGGAGTGTTGGAGGTAAAAGGGCGATCTGATAGAAATGTCTCAAGTTAGGAGAGTCCTTATCCAGATAGCCAGAGTCCTTATACGAGGCTGAAAAATCAAATACTCGAGGAAATATGTGCCCAGAGCCTGATGTGATAAACCCATGTTATTGAGAGAGAGAAGAGATGAGATTGAAGCGGCTTTGATCAAGACTTTCGGGTCCTCATCAGCTACTGACGATGTGCACTTGGAATGGCGAGGAGTTCATGTTGTGCAGTAAGTCAAGAAGTGAAATAAGGATATTCCTGGAAATGAAGACCAGTGAGTCTCACGTAAGTTGTAGGGAAGTGATTGGAGTGGATACTGAGGGAGGGGATTTAGGAGCATTTATGAAACCGTGGCTTAAGTGGGAAAAACAGCGTGGTTTTGTGCGAAAAAGACAAGTCTACGAAGTTGATTGAGTAATTGAAGGAGGTGATGAAGTTCGTTGATGAAGGTAGGGATGTGAATGTTATATTCATGGATTTTCGTAAGACGTTTTGGAAGGTCCCACATGGTCGAATCATCAAGAAGAAGAATATGTTTGCGATTCACGGTCACCTGGTTGTTTTGATTCAGAATAGGCTTGCCCACGGAAGTCAGAGGGTAGTGGTCGATGGGACTTACTCTGGCTCGAGGTTCTTGCTGACTGGTGTTCCACAGGGATCCGTAGAAGAACCGATGCTGTTTGTGATATATCAAAATACCCTGGATGAATATGTGGATCGGCGAGTTAGTAATATTGTAGACGGTACAAATATTGGTGGTGTTGTGGATAGTGTAATGGATTGCCAACGGAGAGAGCGGGATACAGACCTGTTGCAGAGAGGGTGGAGAAGTGGCTGATGGAGTTCAATCCTGCAAGTGTGAAGTGTAGCGCTTTGGGAAATCAAATGTAAAGAGACTATCCGTTGTGAATGGCAGCACACTTAACAGTGTTGAAGTACAAAGGGATCTGAGGGTGCCAGTACAGACCTCTCTGAAATGGTTGCAGAGGTTGATAGCGTGGTGAGGAAGTCATGCGGCATGCCAGGCTTCCTCGGTCTGCACATGGAATATAAGATGGAACGTGACTGTGCAACCCGCATGCAGAACAGTCTGTGTAATTCTGGTCACCAGAGTACAGTAGAGATACGATTCCTCTGCGACGAGGGCAGAAGAGAATCGCTGGGACTTTGCCTGGATTGATGGTGAAAGCAAGAGATTGGATGGGCTGAGATTGTTTTCCCTGCGTGTTCTTCTGAGAGAAATTTACCAGATTGTGAGAGGGAAAGACAGGGTTGATTTCGAAAATATTTGTTCCCATGTCGATGTGTGGAAAACAAAGTGGTAAAGGTTTAAGTTGAGTGGGGTTCTTTTAAACGGGATCTGATGGGTCAGACCTATACGTGGATTTGGTCCCAAATCCATTTCATAACTAAAACAAATTGACCCAGCATAATTTCCGAAGCGTCTGTCACGAGAGTCTGAATCATCCATTGCAACCATCGCCCTCTCAATGACGTCAGAGTAAATGACTCAAAGTTCCCCGGTTTCTCTCTCCATCCTCTCATCCACAGAAAGGATTCAGCTGGATCTTTCACTTTGAGGGAACTTCTCAAAGTCCTCAGAATTCCGGATAACACGTCAGGACCCCATTGGGCCTTCAGGGAACTCCGTGGTACGATTGGTCCATCTCACCGTGCAGTACTAATATGGTTTATTTGCCGAGGTACAGTGAAAGAAAAACTTGTCTTGCACACCGTACATACAGATCAATTCATTACAAGAGTGCTTTGAGGTATCACAAGATAAAACACTAACTAAATGCTGAATAAATAGCTAGATTTACAGTGAAAGGGCACTGCAGATACGCAAAGAGGTAGATTGTGAGGTGAACATTCTATCCAATCGTACGTGGAAACCGTTCAATAGTCTTATACCAGTGGGATAGAAGCTGTACTTGAGCCAAGTTGTACGTGCTTTCAGGCATTTGTATCTTCTGCCCGGTGGGAGGGAGGAGAAGAGAGAATGTCCCCGGTGGGTGGGTATGAATCCTGGACATCAGCACGCTTTTGTCTTGGTCATTTCACGTGTTGCTCCAGCCGTCCAGATACAAAGGGGTTAACCGCAGATGTTTGTTCAGTAATTAACCTCAGCCTGCACGGAGCCCGACGGTGTCACAAGGGTTTTCCCCACTACTTTTAAAAACTGTTACTTTCAATGGGATCTCACAGTGTCAGTGGGAGCAGCCCCTCCGTCACTGACAGAGAGTAGCAGCTACACAGAGGAAGAAGATAATTCGGGAGCAGCGAACACTAATGTGGGATGTTATATGAACGGATAGAATCTGTGAACAGCAGAGTGTGAAGTTCTGGTCACCGAATGGAATCTGGGAACAGTGGAGTGAGGTGTTACAGGAATGGGTCGGGATCTGGAAACAGGAGAGATGGTCGTTACACCGATGGGCCGGGGTGTCTTCCGGAATGCGGAATATATTTTATCGGATGCTCCGTGGATCACTTACTTACTCCGGAAAATTAATCCCGTTTACAATCCCATCCTCGCTCTTGTTGCTGTTCCAGATAAGCCGCTGTCCAACGACTCGACCAACCAAAGCCCCATCCCACTGACGAACATTACGTGCGGCTGAATCAGACTGGTCCACCGGGGCCCTGGGCAAATTTCTCCACAATCTCCAGTTTGGCTGCGTCATGTTCACAATAAGTAGCATGCGGCGTCCCCGACACACTTGCGTTGGATGCCAGGGCCATAAATAGAGAGAGAACCCTGGGCTGATACACCCACAACTAACGTAAAGTCTCTGCATATAAAACAGGAACAGTTGTCTCCAACCCAAACTGACCACGGCTCACTACAAAATGATCAGCGACGCTCTCCCAGAACACTGAGCAATGATCAGGATCAGAAGCCTCCGCTAATCCCGCATACTCACCAGGTCAATATATCACCTCTCCCTCAAAAGAAGCTCAGATACTGAGGACTTTGATCTTTATGAATTATTCATCCGTCAGGCATATTAACTGGACCACGGTAACACCGCTTCTCACTTGTCTGCTGGTCGAGGTGACGCCGTTCTTTTCCAGTTGCTGGTTGATTTCACTGATCTATAATCCCGGTCTCCAGCAGACACCCCGGTGTCGGGTACAACTCTGAATCCAAGAACAGGTTTCTACATTTGATTTCCTCTCTGTGAATCTGCTGACGTTGCTCCATCTCCACTGTCATGTTTGTGTTTATTTCCCTCCTCACAGTGAACGTGCTGACGTTTGCGGTGCTGTCGCGGAAGAAGTGCGGTCTCTCCAAAGGCGTCACTGTCTACCTGGTGGCCATGGCAACGGCGGATCTACTGGTCGTTGTCCTCGACCTGATACTGAGGCAGATTCCGGCGTCTTATCAGGAAGCGTTGCCTTCCTTGTATTTCTTCCCCGTGTGCAACATCCACGCCGTCCTGCTTTACGCAGCCACCGCCTGTTCTGTCTGGTTCACCGTCGCTTTCACTTTGATCGGTTTGTGCCTATTCGTTGTCAGAAACTGAAAACGAAATATTGCAGCGAGAGAACGGCGGCTTTGGTTCTGGGGACGGTGACGGTGCTGAGCTGTTGAAGTAACATTTTCTGGTATTTCATGCTCTCAAGATACTACTGGTTTGTTAATTTTCCTTGGTTTTGCAGGGGAAGACCTGGTATTGTATCCTCAGTGGTTTGGAGCGCAGTCGAGTTCCTCCATTACCTCCTCAAGCCTGTGATCCCATTTGTCCTCATTTCCTGCTCAATGTTTTGACCATCAGAGTCGTTTTCTTGGCGAGCAGAGCCCGCAGGAGACTCCGGTGTCATACGAGTGGGGAGAGTTCCTGAGACCCGGAGATGGAGAGCCGCAGGAATTCCCTGATTTTACTGTTGGTTCTGTCGGGGAGTTTCATGCTGTTGTGGGCGCTGTTTACGGTGAATTCTGTGTGGTTCCGATTCTTTTACCCATTGTTTTACATTTCTGAGGTTGGGCTTCCACCTGGTATCATAATAGAACTGGCCACCATGCTGCAGCTGAAGGAGGTGGTGAAATCTCCCCTAACCCTCATTGTGAGATGTGCTCAGCACGGAGAAGAACAGAGAAATCTGCGCCTCTCCCGCGCCTGAACCAACTGTATCTCTCCCATTCCCAACATACAGGGGTACTGGAATCTGAACTGGAAGGAATTTCGTCTCAACTCTGTGACTTTGATTTCTTCTAAGTGTGCCTTTTTGCTTTCACAAATTGTGAATGATTTATTTTAGTTTGTTTTACTTGATAATGCTGTTTACATAACGTGATTTGCCTGTGATTCCGCTGGAAGTACATTTTTCATTGCGCCTGTGCGTTCGTGTACTTGTGCTTCTGACAATAAACTCGACCTTGACTTTGACTTTGAGTTATTTGTGGGCAGTTCTTATCGGCAGAAGTACATCAGGCTGGTTGGGATTTTTTGTCACAGATACAGCGATCTGAGTTAGAGAACCAGGGGCAGGACATCAACAGGCCCTTCGGCCCACGATGTTCTACTGGACTAATTCAATATGTTTTCCAAAGCTTCACTAATCCAGTCCTCTCTGCCTATACAATGTCCAGAACCCTCCATTCTCCATACATCTATGTGACCCAGATGTATTTCCCTCCACCGCCACACCTGACAGTGCAATCCAAGCCCCAACACCCTCTGCATAGAAAACCTGCCGCACACATCTCTTTTGAAGTTACCGCCTCTCACGTTAAAGTTGTGTACTCTGGTATCAGACATTTCGTCCCTGGGTACAAGATACCGGCTGTCTGCTCTGTCTGTGCCTCTCTTAATCTTACAAACAGCTGTCAGTTCTCCCATCAACTTCCGAAGCTCGAGAAAAAAAAACAACCCAAGATTGTCCAACTTCTCCCAACAGCACATGTCCTCTAATCGAAGCAGCATCCTGGAACTTCGGTACCCTCTTCAAAGACTCCACATCCTTCCTGTAACGTGGCTATCAAAACTGTAAGTAACACTCCAGATGCGGCCTGACCAGAGTGTCTAACAGCAGAGACATAACTTCCCGACTCTTGTATTCAATGCCTTGACTAACAGGAGCAAACATGCGATACGCCTTTTTTTTTACCGACCTATCAACCTCTGCAGCCACTTTCAGAGAGCTTTGGATTTGCACCACAAGCTCCCTGTATCAATCAACACTCTGAAGGATGGTACCATTAACAGGTTTAGAATCTCGTTTTATTTGATCTCCGAAAGTGCAACACCTCACAGTTGGCGGGATTAAACTCCATCAGCCAATTATCTGCCCACATCTGCAACTGACATTTATCCCAATGTATCCTTTGTCAATCTTCAAAACAATCCACAACATCAACAACCTTTCTATCGTCTGCGAACTTATTAACCCTCTCATCCACATTTTCAGGCAGGATATTTTGAAACATCACAAACAGCAGAGATCTCAGTACGATCCATGCGGAACACCACGAGTCACGGTCCTCCAACCAGAAGCAGCATGGGGAGTTGCCTCGCGTTGTGGGATGTTAGGGTTAGATTTTGGGCTGAGGGTAGTGGTGAATTATTGGAAACTATGCTTATGGAGCGTTTTGGCATGTGGGAGTGTTTTTCAAGGGTAAAATGGGGAGTGGCTGGGGTTGTGGGATGTTAGGGTTGGGTAAAGGGCTGGGGGTGTTGAAAGATTAAGTATGAGAGTTAAGTTGTGAGTTTTCGGGCAGTGGAAAAATTATCCCTGAGTATTCATTGATCTTGTTACTGGAGATTCAGTCTCACTGGACCCTGCCACTTTGACTTGGCCCATGTCTTCATTTTCCTGGTTCTGCTCCACTCGCCTTCATTGCGATCTGTGCCTTATTCCAGATTCCATATCTTAATAGGGTGGGGTACGGGTCCCAGGTATTTCAGTCGTGTATGTGATGTGCGGCGGGTGTTAAACTGTGTTAATGAAGGGTTTTGGCATGTCGGGGTGTTGGAAATGGTTTGTGGGACAGTTTGCTTTGGAAATGGGGCGTTTGATAGGGTTGATGTAGTTGGGATTAGGTAAAGGGCTGTTGTGGTGGTGAACTTTGGAAATTGTGTTTGTGGAGTGTTTTGTCATCGTGGGGTATTGACCAGGGATTGTCGGGTAGTTGGGTGCAGGGGAAATGCAGCGTTGTGAATGTGGGATCAGAATGGGTGCCTGTTGACTAATCTGTGTGAGGAAGCTGTCTGTGATGCCAGTACATGTAATAGGTATGTATGTAGTATAGCGGGGAGATGGATGGAGGTGGAACCTGTGATGTGCTGTACCGAATGGTGCAGGTGTTTGGGGTGAATATACAGGAGCGTAACTGGGATCGCGGGGAGCGGCGGTGTGTTTATTGACTGGTCTGTGTGAGGAAGTAGTCTGGAAATGTTGGATATGTATATTAGGATGTATGTAGGGTGGCGGGGGATGGAACGTGTAATGTGCTGTGTCGGGGGGTCCGGCTGAGACCTGGGTGTAAGTGTTTGGAATGAATGTACAGGAGTGTATGTGAGGTCAGGGGGGTGGTGTTGCTTGTTCTGTGTTGGGGGAAACAGTTGCATCGGACCCGATCTCAAATGTATAGGGGATTATGTGGGATTGGGGGCTGGTACATGTGATCTGGTGTATTGGGGGTGGGTACACCCTGGGTCAGGGTGTTAGTGTGTGGGAGTATATGGGAATGTATATTATGTGAGGGTAAGATTTTCATTGGGATTAGTTCCCCAGTCAGAGTTAAATTAATCAGGAACATGTGACCCTCATCTTTCTCAGCCTAATTTACTAGGCCCGGCTGTGATCTTTTTAGTTTGTTTAATTTTTTTAATGATCTTTTTAGACCTGGTTTACAACCGTTGTGGAGTGGGTTTGTAATAACTCAATCCAGTTCTTCTCTGCTCTCTTTCTCTGGGAGGTTGACCAGTTCACGTTAGTTTCCAGGCCCAGGATCTTTGGAAACTGGATCCCGTGCTGCTGAAAATGACTGCTGACAGGTCTGCTCTGGTCTTGCCCTGTAGAAGTACTGATTTTCCCTGTGAGTCTAACCCTTGTGCTGTTACCTGTATCTCCTATGTATAAGATGTGACATTCTTTACACTGAACTGCATAAAATAGACACTGCTGGCCACAGTTTATTCTCTGCTATATCTGTGCCCATTAACACGCTCTGTTGTGTGTGCTTTTTGCTATTTTTTAATGTTTACATACTCTAAAGTGTCACCCACTACAGTTTGGAGCTGTGTGTATTTTGGTACCTACTAATATGTCTCTTAGATTCTTAGCCCTTTAATAAGCTGACGCTATTGCGTATTCTCTCAGTGAGCTCACCTGCTCCTTCAGTTGTTTGAAGTGGGTCTTAACTAGTGTGTGGATATTGATGGCCATCCTACTGTACCCTATTATCAGTGGTAGCTTGGATGTTTCGCTATTCTGTAGCTGGGGTTTGTGAGGCCTCTCAAGAAATCGGATTTGATGTGCCTGAGTCTGCGTTTACAGTAACCTCTCTGATTGCAGTGCAGAGGATTGTCGTGGCCCGGTTTAAATCCTCATGCCCGATGAAAATGCGGTGGAAGCGGATCAGTCGTGATTTGACGATGCCCCTAAAGGTATGTTTTTGGTGATAGCTCGCTGTGTGCAGGAGGGTATGCGCTTGTGTTGGCTTGAAAAAGGCTTCAGTCGCTTGTTTCTTGCTTCCATTTTCTCCTGCAAGTTTAAAAACGGTGGTGTCTCGAAAATCAACTTTCTGTCTACCTATGATGACCTTCACTTTTATGGTGGGGTGATGTGTGTTGAGGATTTGGATGAGCAAGTGATGGGCAGGTGAGCTCACTCTCTCTCAAATTGTGTCCAAACACCACAGATGTCACCTAGATATCTGTCGAGGCACATGTTTTTTATTTTGGTACATTTCAGGAAGACTGTCTCTTCACACTTTGCCATGTATATCTTGTCTTAGGCTGGGGCAAATTTCATTCCCATTGCCGTGCTTTTGAACTGCAAGTTGAATTCATCATCGAATTCAAAGTCATTTTTTTCAGGCTCAGGTGGAGGAGTTTGATTAAGGCCTCGTCTGCCCTCACCGGGTCTGGTTATTTCTGCAGGATCTCTCTGACTGCCTGTATGCCCCCTGTCCGTCTCTAGATTTGTGTATAGGCTTTCAATGCCATGGTGAAAAGTATTGTGTCAGGGAGTTCTGAGAGGGAATTGACTACTTGGACGAAGTGATACGTGTCTTTGATATAACTGGTGTGTTTCTGTGACAGTGGATTGAGGAAGGAGTCAATGTATTGTGCTATCACGTGGGACTCGCTGCCGCAGTCTGACACGATGGGCTCTGCCCGGAGGGACTTCTGCGGTTACAGTCCAAGTGTCTGCCTGCTTTTGTATTTTGGGGAGAATGTAAAACTTTCTCTCTGGGGCTTGAGTCCATGTCAGGTATTCAAATTGTTTCTGCTTGATATAACTACCCCTTCTGAGCTCCACTAGAATGTTTTTACTTTCCTGTTGCGTTTCCAAGTATATGGGCTCTGTCAGTTTCGTGCAGTGTTCTGTATTGTTCAACTGACTGTGTGCCTCTGGTAGGTATTTCTCCCTGTCCATGATGACTACACTGCTTATCTGCTGGTTTAAGGACAATCTCTTTATTTTCTTTAAGTTCTTTAAGGGCCTCTCTCTCTTCCCTCGTTAGGTGAGGCTTATCTTTAACCTCGGCTACCCTTTCAATCGCTCTTGTCATTTCTCTTTCAAATTTTAATATTCCGGGTGCAATCTGCCTTCTCTTTGGTGTCTAGCCTGAGGGAGGAGTGAAGGGAGTCCTCCCAGAATCTTAGGAACCAAAGTGGTGTATCAGTTCAATTTTTCTATTGTATCTAGCCATATCCATCTGGATCTGTTCTTTGTGGAGTTTTGTGGTCGGTACAAAAGTGAGATCCCTGTTCAGAACCCTTGCCTGTGTTTCGGTGGGGTCAAATGTACAGGAGAGGTTCACGATGGTTTCTCCCAGTCGTGGACCTTGCTACTCTCGGCTTTGTCTCCATTTTAGTTTAAAGACTGCATCCATGCCTTAACCAGGTTGAAGGCTGTGTTCTCCGTCCAGTAGATATGGTCCCGCCTTGATCTTAACTGTCTATCAGAGATGGATGGGATGTAGATATTAGTTTTAATGCATTCCTTTAGCTCCCTGAGAGTCACCTGGTTCTGACTGGCAGTGCTTGACTGAAATTTATCTCAGGGACCCAGATACTGGCATTGGGAAATTTGCTACTAGCCATCTTCAGCAGTCTCTGAAGATTTTTAATAGCAGTTGGGGTCTCTGTTTTCGGTTATTTTGACCATGAAAGAAGATAACATGTTTAGTTTCTAATTGTGGCTCTAACTTCTCCATGATAGCAGTGGCATGACTGAATTTGGCTCCTGGACAGCTGTTCAATTTTTAAGGACCCCTTTTAATTCTGGAGGTACTAGAGTCACCAATGATTAGGAAATATTTATTTGGACTCAGCCTCCAATTTAAATTCTTCTGTTTAGAATTCGGGTGCCTACTTATTTCCCCCCGCCCCTGACTGCTGAATCCCCTTGTGCTCAACTTAGGCGGTGTGGGTCCCAAAGTGTGTGACCTACGGGGAAACTGGGTTTCTTTCTCAACACCCGTGTGCCAGCTCGCCATGTCTGCCTGCCGGTGGGGATAGGGGCTCCGGTGGGGATAGGGGCTTCGAGGTGGACTCGGGTCCGGAGCAGAACTCCGGGTCCTGCCGGGTCTCGGGTGTAGATGGTCGGAAACCTCGTGGTCCTGGGCTGGGCTGCCCTGCCGGTGAGGTCTCGGCGTTCGGGGTGGTCCCGCGGGGCTCTGGCTGCCCTCTCATGGGACCGGCGGTCGGGGCTGGGGGCGAAAGTTTGGGTTGCCCCTTCCTCTGGTGACGAGGGGGGCTAGCCTTCAGGACGGCACTCCAGTCCAACGCGGTATCTTCTCTCCACTAGTCGGTACAGGAGCGACGCGACTCCCGCGGGCTGCTGGCTGTGGCTGCGCACTGGGCGGCCGGCGGATGACCAGTTAGGGATGTTGCCTGACTGAGTGGGGGGCTGTCGGACAGACCGCGCTGGGGGAAGTGTGACCTCGGGACTTGGGTAGGATGGGGGCCAGGTTCCGCTCGACCCAGAAACCGCCCCTGAAGTTCAAGGGTCCGTTCCCCTCGTTCTCCTGGGATGCGGGTTCCCTGGTCCGGGGAAACGTGGGGGCTGCATCGGCAATGATGTGGATTGCCGCGGGACCCATCTGCCCCACTCTGCAGATCGGCCCTTTGCTGCGGTTAATTCGCGTCTTCCGCATGCCTGTGAAAATCACTCTTCCCGACTGGGAGAGCGAATCATATTTATTTTAATATTTCCCATCTTCTCTACTGATTGTTGCAGCTTGGGTGGGGTTCAATTAAGATCAACTCAACGGCTCATACTGGCGTCCCTGGTTAATGTGACTGTGTTTTCTCGATGGGTTGCAGATGGTCCTTAGCAACACCTTGTTCGTTTGCTCAGCAACGTGGCCATTCGTCCCATCGTTCATCTTGTCTGCTTTTAGTTATCAGATCAGGAGTGCGTCATTGTTTGCATTAAGTAGTCCTGACTCCTTTCGCTTGTATTTTGAATTGTGAATCTCTAGATATTGTATTACTATTTTATTCGCCAATAAATTAGTTTGAATTTGTTTTGTGTTATTGTGTTATTATTTTAATTTTAAGTTATAACTAATTAAACTATTTTTGATTTGGGGACTGGGGACCCTGTATTTGGACATCTGTTAGTTTGACAGAGAATCTGCAGGCACAGTTATAGTCGCTGTTGTTTTCTGTGATCCCAATTTGGGCTCAGCTCTCAAGGATCATCCTCGCCTCCTGGGTATCTTGGCATTTCTGCTGGCGCTTTGTGGACCAGGACAATAGAGAGTATCACTTCGAGGTTTGGTTGTGAGTCAGCGGGCAGTGGGTAAATTATCCCTCCAGTGTTCATTAAACTCGTTACTGGAGATTCAGTCTTACTGCACCCTGCCACTTTGATTTGGCCCACCACATCATTATCCTGATTCCGCTCCACTCGCCTTTATTGCGATTTATGTCTTATTGCAGTACACCGTATCTTAATAGGGTGGGATAGAGTTCGAGGTATTGTAGTCGTGTATGTGAGTAGGAGCGAGGGGTTAACCTGTGTTTGTGGAGGGCTTTGAAAACTGGTTGTATTGCTTAGGGTTCGCCTGATAGTTGGCTTGGGTTTTTTGAGGAGTTTGATAGTGGTGTGAGATGTTATGATCAGGTATAGGGCTGGAGGTAGTGGTAAATTTTGTAAGTTGTAATTGTGGAGGCTTTTGGCATGTGGGGGTGTTGGCACGGGTTTGCCGGATAGTGTGCTTGGGTTGATGGGGGGTTTGATAGGGTTGTGGGATGTTAGGATTAGGTATAGGCCTGGGATGGTGGTGAATTTTGTAAGTTGTTTTTGTGGAGGGTTCTGGATTGTGGGGGTGTTGGGCAGAGTTTTCCGGGATGTTGGGTACAGGGGGAATTCAGGGACGTGTACGTGTGATCAGAAGGGGTGCCTGTTGTCTTGTCTGTGTGAGCAAGCTGTTTGTGATGTCATCATATGTATATAGGGATTTATGTAAGATGGTGGGGGGAGTGTGGAACGTGTAATATGCCGTGTCTGGGGAGCATAGAAACATAGAAACGCCTATAGCACAATTAAGGTCCTTCTGCCCACAAAGCTGTACCGAGCATGTCCCTACTCTAGAAATTACTTGGCTTACCCATAGCCCTCTATTTTTCTCAGCTCCATGTACCTGTCCAACAGGCTCTGAAATGGTTCTATCGTATCCTCCTCCACCACCGTTACCGGCAGCCCATTCCACGCACTCACCACTCTATGAGTGAAAAAAACTAGCCCCTGACATCTCCTCTATACTTACTCTCCAGAACCTTAAAACTATGTCATCTTGTGGACACCATTTCAGCCCTGGGGAAAAGCCTGTGACTATCCACCGTCTCAATGCCTCTCATCATCTTATATACCTCTATCAGGCCCCCCCCCCATCCTCCGTCGATCCAAGGAGATAAGGCGGAGTTTCCTCAACCTGCTTTCATAAGGCATGCTCCGCATACCAGGCAGCATCCTTGTAAATCTCCTCTGCACCCTCTCGATGGCTTCCACATCCTCCCTGTAGTGAGCCGACCAGAACTGAGCACAGTACTCCAATTGGGGCCTGACCAGAGTCCTATATAGCTGCAACAACACTCCCAGGCTCTCAAATTAAATTCCACGATTGATGAAGGACAATACACCATATGCCTTCCTAACCACATAGTCAACCTGCGCAGCCGCTTTGAGCGTCCTATGGACTCGGACCCCAAGGTTCTTCTGATTCTCCACACCGCCAAGAGTCCTACCATTAATACTATATTCTGCCATCATATTTGACCTACCAAAATGAACCACTTTACACTTTCCTGGGTTGAACTGCATCTGCCTCTTCTCCGCCCAACTTTGCATCTTATCAATGTCCCGCTGTAACCTCTGACAGCCCTTTATACTATCCACAGCACATCCAAACATTTTGCATCCGCAAACTTACTAACCCATCCCTCCGCTTCATCATCCATGTCGTTTATAAAAATCACAATTAGTAGCAGTCCCAGAAAAGATACCTGAGGTACACCACTGTTCATCGAACTCCATGCAGAATACGACCCTTCAACAACCACTCTTTGCCTTCTGTGGGCCAGCCAGTTCTGGATCCACATTGCAGTGTCCCCTTGGAGCCCATTCCTCCTTACTTTCTCAATAAGCCTTGCATGGGGTACTTTATCAAATGCCTTGCTGAAATCCATATACGCAACATCTACTGCGCTCCCTTCATCGATGTGGTTCGTCACATACTCAAAAAATTCAATCAGGCTCGTAAGGCAGGACCTGCCCGTGACAAAGCCATGCTGATTATTCCTGATCATATTATACCTCTCCAAATGTTCATAAATCCTGCCTCTCAGGATCTTCTCCATCAGCTTACCAACCACTGAGTTTAGACTAACCGGTCTATAATATCCTGGGCTATCTCTACTCCCTTTCTTGAATAAGAGAATAGCATCCGCAACCCTCCAATCTTGTGGAACCTCTTCTGTCTCCATCGATGAAGCAAAGGTCATCGTCAGAGGCTCCGCAATCTCCTCCTTCGCCTCCCACAGCAGCCTGGGGTACATCCCATCCTGTCCCGGTGACTTATCCAACTTGATGCTTTCCAGAAGTTCCAGCACCTCCTCTTTCCGAACATCTACATGCTCAAGCTTTTCAGCCCGCTGCAAGTCCCCACTACAATGCCCCAGATCTTTTTTCGTAGTGAGTACTGACGAAAAGTATTCATCATGTACCTCCGCTATTTCTTGCGGATCCATACATACTTTCCCACTGCTGCACTTGATAGGCCTTATTCTTTCGCATCTATTCCTCTTGCTCTTCACATACTTGTAGAATGCCGTGGCGTTTTCCTTAATCCTGCCCACCAAGAACTTCTCATGTCCCTCCTGGCTCTCCTAATGTCCTTCTTAACCTCCTCCCTGTAAACATTATACTCTTCCAGATCTATAACATTAACTATCTCTTGTAAGCTTTTCTTTTCGTTTTGACTAGGTTTATTATAGCCTTTGTACACCATGGTTCTTGTATCCTCTCGTGACTCCACTGTCTCACTGGAACATGCCTATACAGATGTGCACCCAAATATCCCCTGAATATTAGCCACATTTCTTCTGTACGTTTCCCTGAGAAATGATTCCAATTTAATCTTCCATTTTCCTGCCTGTGAGCCTCATAATTCCCTTTACTCCAAGTAAACGACTTTCTAGTCTGTCTGTTCCAACCTTTCTCCAGTGCTGTCGTAAAGGAGATAGAATTATGATCACTGTCTCCAAAATGCACCCCCACTGAGAAGTCTGACACCTAACCAGGTTCATTTCCCATTACCAAATTAAGCACAGCCTCTCCTCTTCTCGGCCTATCGCCCGCCTCAACACACTTAGCAAACTCCACCCCAGCCAAACTCCTCAACGTCTGGAGATGCCAATCGATGTATGGGAAATTAATATCACCCATCACAACAACTCTGTTATTCCCAACCTTTCTAGAATGTGTTTCCCTATCTGCTCCTCAATATCCCTGTTACTATTCGACAGCCTATAAAAGACACCCTTTCCTGTCCCTAACCTCCACCCACAGACTCCGTGGACATTCACTCCATGACGTCCACCTTTCCTGCAGCTGTGACACTATCTCTGATCAACAGTGCGACCCCCACCTCTTTTGCCTCCCTCCTTGTCCTTTCTGAAACATCTAAAATTCGGCACGAAACAACCATTCCAGTCCCTGAACCATTCAAGTCTCTGTGATGGCCACCACAGCGTAGCTCCAAGTATTTCTCCAAGCTCTAAGCTCATCCGCCTTGTTCACAATACTCCTTGCATTAAAATAGACACATCTCAAACCGGTCTGAGCACGTCCCTTCTCTCTCACCTGCCTATCCTTCCTCTCGTACCAACTATTAGCTTTCTCTATTTGAGAGCCATCACCTCTTCCCCAGTCTCTCCAGATTGGATCCCACCCCCCAACAAGGCTGAGGCCCGGGTATAAATGTTTATGTGGAATGTGCAGGTGTGTGCGTGGGATCATATGGGCTGTCTATTGGCTGGCCTGTGTGAGGAGGTTGCCTGAGAATTTTGGAAGTGTATATAGGGATGTATGGAGGGTGGCGGGGGCGGAACGTGTAATGTGCTGTGTTGGGTGAACCGGCTCGGACACGGGTGTAAGTGTTTGGGGGGACTGTACGGGGGTGTATGTTGGATCAGGAGGGGAGAGTGTTGCCTGGTCTGTGTTGGGGGGAAAACGATTGTTTCAACCTAAATGTCTATGGAAGTATGTGGGACTGGGCGGTGGTACATGTGAGCTGGTCTATGGAGGATGGATTCTGTCTGATCAGGATGTGAATGTGTGGGAGTGTATGGAGTCGATGATGGGTAAGGGGGAAGATCATTTTTGGGATTGAGTCACCAGTAAGAGTCAAGTTGAGAGGGAACGTGTGACCCTGGTCTTTATAAACTTAATTTACTCGGCCCGATTGTGTTTTTAAAATTTCTTTTAGTTTTTTTGGACTTGGTTTAGACCGTTTGGGGAGTGGGTTTGTAACAACTCAGTCCATTTCTTCTCTGCTCTCTTTATTTGGGAGGTTGAACAGTGCAGGTTAATTACCAAGTCCAGGATCTCTCAAGACTGGATCCCGTACCGCTGGAAATACCTGTTGACAGGTCTGCTCTGGTCTTTCCCTGTCATTGGACTGAGGTATCCTGTGAGTCTAACCCTTAGGCTGTTACCTGTTTCTCCTAAGTATAAGATGTGGCATTCGTTGCGCTGTATTGCAGAGACGAGATTCTGCTGACCACAGGTTATCCTCTGTTCTCTATGTGGTAATTTACCTGTCGCTCTGTTGTGTTTGCTTTTCGCTCTTTTTAATTGTTTGCAGGCTCTACAGTGTCACCCACCACAGTTTTAAGTTGAGTGTAGTTTGGTACTAACCAATCGGTCTCTTCGAATCTGTGCCTTCTTAAAGCTTACACTATTGTATATTCTCTCAGTGAGCTCACCTCCCACAAGATGTTGGAAGTGGGTCTTAATAAGTGTGTGGATATTGATGGCCATCCTACTGCACCCCGTTATCAGTGGTAGCTTGGACGTTGCCTTGTTCTGTGGCCTGGGGTTCAAGAAGCCTCTCAAGAAATCTGATTTGATATTCCTGGGTCTGCTTTTACTGTAACCTCTCTAAGTGCAGTGAAGAGGATAGCAGTGGCCTGGTTGAAATCCTCCTCCCCGGTGCAAATGCGGTGGAAGCTGGTGTGATGTGATTTGACGATACCCCTGAAGGTGCATTTTGTGTGATGAATTGCTGTGTTCAGGAGGGTATGGGTGTCTGTCGTCTGGAAGAATACTTTAGTCGCTAGTTTCTGCCTACCGTTTTCTGCTACGAGTTTGAAAAAGGTGCTGCCCTGGATGTCAACTTTCTCTCCACTTGTGATGGCCTTCACTTTTATGGAGGGGTGGTGTGCGTCAGGATTTAGATGAATTCTTCTAACTCTCTCTCTCTAAATGTATCCAAACACCCCGATATCACCTAGACATCTGTGGAGTCACATGGGATTTTTTTAGTCATTTCGGGAAGACTGTCGCTTCCCACTTTGTCATGTCTATGTTGGCATAGACTTGAGAAGTTTCATTCCAGTTCCATAACTTTGACCTGAAAGTTGAAATCGTCATGAATTGAAAGTCAGTTTTGTCAGGCTCCGGTAGAGGAGTGTCACTAAGGCCTCGTCTGCCCTCTCCGCGTTTCGGTATTTCTGCAGGATCTCTCTGACTGCCTGTATGCCCCTCTCTCAATATATATTTTTATATAGGCTTTCAATGTCCGTGGTGACAAGTATGGTGTCAGGGTGTACTGAGAGGAATTTGAATATTCTGACGAAATGGTATGTGTGTTTGATGTACTGGTTTGTTCTTGTGACAGTGGATTGAGGAAGGATTCAATGTATTCTGCTGTCATGTGGGAATCACTGCTGATGTCTGATATGATAGGCCTTCCCATAGGTACTTCTCGAGTACTAACCGTTTGCTTCTGTATTTTGGTGAGAACGTAGAAGTTTCTCTGTGGGGCTTGTGTACCTGTCAGGTGTTCAATTTTTTTATGGTTGAAGTGCCTGCACCTTCTGAACTCCTCTGGAACGTCTTTAATTTCCTGTTGAATTAGGGTTAGTGTCCTGAGAGGAACTCGTTCCTGGATCGTTGAGTAATGGTCTTCCTACTGCCTGGTGATGGTCCTCAGTGATAGATACCGCATTTCTCAAGCAATGCCTCTTGAAGATGTCCTCGATGGTGGGGAGGGTTGTGCCCGCAATGGAGCTGGCTGAATCCACAATCCTCTGCACCTTCTTTCGATCGTGTGCATTGGAGACTCCATACCAGCAAACAGTAAGTTTGTACTCTCCACCATTCGTCTGCCGAACTTTACAAGACCCTTCGATGACATACCAATTTTCCTAAAACTCCAATCGAAGCAGAGCCGCTGGTGTGTCTTTGTGATTGCAATATAAACAGCTAACGAGCTCTCCCTGGATTCCATGGGACTTCATTCTTGTAACAAAAATAGGCTTGTATTAGCAGCAGATTTTAATTTTCCCAGTATTCCTAATTCCTAAACTGGGACAGGCCTAATTTGGGGGAGGGGGTGTGTAAATTAGATAGTATCCAGCAGAATTTGATTGGGTGAGCCTGCTTGACGCTAACGTGAAGAATGGCAGGTGGGCGGCTTTTCAGAGTGTGATATCAAGTGTCCAGGAGCAGCATCTTCCTGTTCTGGAGAAGGGAAAACCTGGTAAGCCCCACTACAGTGACCCTCCCCTTCTTGTTTCTATGTTCTACCCATCCGGCCGTCCTGGACAATCCCCCCAGAATGTCATCATTGAGCCTCGCTGTTTCGTTCCTCCCTTTTCAAAAATGCTCCTCCCCTTCATATTTACCTGTTCCTCTGCATCTGCATCGTTCAATATTGAGCTGCCAGTCCCACCCTTCTCTCACGCGTGTTTCTTGTATATCAAGAGCATTCCAGTCCGCAGAGCCCAACCATGCTCTGCGATCGCCCGCCTTACTTGTTATACCTCGAGCGCTGAAATAAATGCAGTTTAAGTGAGTCTTCCTGATATCTGGATTTGCTCTCGCTGGCTTTATCCCAAGACAAGGTCCTGCTCGGAATCCCACCCACTGCGAATCTGGTTTTATCCCTCCCGTGTAGCACTGGCCAATTTCCCTGCAAGCATATTGGTCCCTCTCTGGTTCAAAGCAACCTCTCCCTCTTGAACCAGTCTCCTCGACTCCAGAAGAAATCACAGTGGACCAAGAACATGAATCCCTTCCCCCTACACCAGAACCTCAGCCAAGAATACACTTCTCAACGCTGCCTTCCATCTCCTCTGAATCATTCCCCGAGCAAACACCTCCCATCCTCTCTGCACCCTCCCCAGTGCAATCACACCACGAACAATCTCTGCACCCTCCCCAGTGCAATCACACCACGAATAATCTCTGCACCATCCCCAGTAAAATCACACCACGAATAATCTTTGCACCCCATCCAGTGCAATCACACCACGAATATTCTCTGCACCCTCTCCAGTGACTCCACAGCTCAAGCCTTTTGACATCCCCTCCAGTGCGATCATATCATAATTTTCCTTTGCAGTTAATGGGATCGGTCCAAAGTTATCCAGTTCTAGTTCATTCCATGTTGCTCGTAGCAAAGTTAAAACTTATGCACAGTCTCATTTCCCCGGGAGCTCTCAGGAAAACGAACAATTCAGTGGAATGTGCACATATTGGTCGTAGGCCCTGCCCGTCCATTCCCGTTCCCGCCCACTACCTCGCTGTCCCCAGTAGTCAGAGGAGGATGTTTCCAGCCCGATGCCAATCGGCGATGTGAGAAATCTCGGCCTGGAGGCGGCTGCGGCCGTGTTCGGAGCTGGAGTCCGTCTCCGACACGTCTCGGCTCTTTATGGATCTTACTATCTCCATCTCCGGAGAAGATTAACCACAGACATCTTTTACAAACCCACTGATTCTCACAGGTACCTTGACAAACGCTCTATCCACCCAGTCACTTGCAAGGATGCTGATAATTTCTCCCAGTTACTCTGCATCTGTTCTCATGAAGAGGCTGTCCATTGCAGGACATTAGCGATGTCTACCTTTTTCAGGAAACAGGGTATTCCTTCCACTTCCATCAATGCAGCCCTCACCTACATTTCTTCCATTTCCGGCACGTTTACCCTCACCCAATCCTCTCCAGCCCCGTAAAAAAGGGACAGGGTTCCCCTAGTCCTCACGTACCAACCGCCCGCCTCGCAAGCCTCCGTATGCAACTCATCATTCTCCGCACTTTCCCTTGTCCACTCGTCCCTCCCTGTAGGTGACCATTGGGGTACATCCCTGTGACAGCACTAAGTGCGACACCTGTCCGTACAACTCTTCCGTCACCACCATTCAGTGCCCGAGACAGTCCTTCCAGTGAGGCAGCGTTTCACCTCCTAATCCGGGGGTGTTATTTTTTGTCTTCGGTGGTCCAGGTGCGGCCCCCTGTACGTCGGTGACACCCTACACAGAGTGGGTGACCGTTTCATCGAGGACCTTCGGTGCTTCCGCTGCAAAAGCCGTGATCTAGCGGTGACCAGTCACTTCAATCCACATCCCACTCCCACACTGACATGTTCATGCACAGCCTCCCCTCCTGCCATGTTGAGGCCATACGCAGTTTGGAGGAACAACACCTCATATTCCGCCGTGGTAGTCTCCAACCTTACGGCCGAAACATCAGTTCCTCTAATTTCCAGTAACCACTCTACCTGTCTTCTCCGCTTCCCCCTTCTATCTTCCTTAATTCCAGTGCCACCACACCCTTCTCTCTCCCTTGCCCTGCCCTCATTATCTGCCCATCTCTTCCCCACCTCCCCTTCATGCCATGTTCTCCTGTCCTCTCCTACCGCATTCCTTCTTCTTCACCCCGTTGCCTCTTCTACCAATCACCCATTATCTGCTTACATCACTCCTTTTCACTCCCCCTCCCACATACCCATCTACTTCCCTTACCCCTCTCACATCGACTCACGTATCACCTGTCAGACTGTGATACTGACTCCCTCCGACCTTCTTATTCTGCCTTCTGCTCTCTTCCCCTCCAGTGCAGATGAAGGATCTCGACCAAAACGTCGACTGTTTATTTCCATCCATAGATATTGCCTGACCTGCTGAGCTCCTCCAGCAAGTTTTGGGTGTCCCCAGCTTCCAGCATCTTCAGTATCACCTGTGTCCGCCTCCAGTCCGATCTGTACCCATGTCCCGCCTCTAACACCCGTATCCTGCAACACTGAGCTGCCAGTCCGGCCCCTGTTCAGCCGTGTTTCCGTTATGGCGATAATATCCCAGTCTTCAGAGCCAACACACGTGCTGAGTTCGTGCGCCTGGCCCGTTAGGCCTCTTGCATTGAACTAAATAGGTTTACTTCAGCGTTTTCTTCCTTCCCTATGCCCTGCTCCTGTCCTGGATGCTAAACCTTCCCTTGTTGACTGCAGGATGCTCTGCCAAACTCTCATCGGCCTGTCTCCTGCTCAGCTTCCCACCCCTCAAGTTTAAACACTCCCGTGTAGCACCAACAAGTCTCCCTCGCATGATATTTGTCCCCCTCGTTCAGTTGCAAACGGTCCTTCTTTATTAAAAGTTGTGTGTACGTTGTGCTGAACTTATGTTTTTTTGTTTCTTGTGAATGCTGTTTACATGATGCAAGGTGTTGGGAATATCTGTGGTGTAAACGTGGTCGGCATGGACTCGTTGGACCGAAGGGCCCGCGTACTTGTAGTATTGCTCTGTGGTTCTTTGTGCCCCTGATGCTGCTGCAAGTCAGTATTTCATGGCAACTGTGCGTTGCTCAGCTTGTGCATTAGACAATAAACACGACGTTGACTTTTTTACAGGTCCCCTCTGCCCCAGAAGAAATCCCAATGATCCAAGATCCTGAATCCCTGCCCCTTGCACCAGCTCCTCAGCCACACTTTCATCTGGTCCACTTTTCTGTTTCTGCCGTCACTGGCACGTAGCACTGGAAATGGTCCAGACATCATTGCCCGTGTGTTCCTGCTTTTTAACCTCTTTCCTAATTGATCATCGGTTTGTTATTGGTTTATGATCGGTAATTGCTTTGTCACGTGTTACGGGATGCAGTGAAAATATTTTGTTTCCTTCTCCATGCTGACCGATCATTTCATGCAGAAGTACATTGAGATCGTACCAAAGGGAAGAAACAATAACAGAATGCAGAACAAAGTGGTGATGTTACAGAGAAGGTGCAGTCCGGGCAGACGTAAAGTACAAGGGCCAGGACGAGGTAGATTGTGAGGTCAAGAGTTCATCTTTAATGAATGAGTGGTTCGTTCAAGAATCTGATAATGGCGGGATAGTAGCTGTCCATGAGCCTGGTTGTATGTGTTCTCAGGTTTTGATATCTCCTGCCGATGGGAAGGGGGAGGAGAGAGAATATTCGGGGTGGGTGGAATCTTTAACTATGCTGGCTGCTTTGCCGAGTCAGCGAGAAGTGCAGACCCTCCAGAGAGAGGAGGCTGGTTTCCGCGATCTGCTGAGCTGTGTCCAAAACTCTATGCAGCCTGTTGTACCCACTGTCAGAGCAGTTGTCATACAACCCGTGATACTTCCATATAGAATGCTTTCTGTTGTGCATCTGTAAAATTTAGGGCAAAGACAGGGTTTTAAATCGAGGATGAAAAGGTTACACAAAACAAGGAACTAGAAACGGGCAAGTCAGCTGGTCCCTCCGGTTTGCCTCACTGTTCGGTGTTGAAAATGTTCCTGTCTGATCTACTCTTCCATCAGTGGCCCACAGTCGTACATTTGAAAATCGTTCAACACTTACTATTTTATGAGCAGTGATGTCGCCTCCATACACCAGGGTGGAGAATTCTGGACATCCACCACCTTGAGTCATTGCTTGACTGTGAATCAGTGTCAGCCATTGAACACGGGATGAAGGCTGGATCAATGTTGGAATGCAATAGCAGGTGAGCAGCAGATTTTTGGAGGATAAACTCCTCACCAATTCCCAAGTCTCCCTCTATTGATCCCTTGATCTGAAATTATTGGTCTCTATCACTGCCTCCATCCACTCACCAGACTTGGTTCCTGCTCAATCACCAAGACACACCTCAAATTTCCATCAGTATTGTGGACACAGAAGTTAGGTCTGACATGGTGCAGGTGTGATGGGCGGTGACTGTATTTATCACTGTACTGCTGCTGCAAGTGAGATTAATTCCCAGAAACTCGGATGTCTCGATTTCATTGGCAAAATGTGTCACCTGTTGACCAGGTTCTGACGTCAATCGTAGGCTTGATGAGATCGGAGACGGTTAATGCAAGAGAGGGCGTAGATTCCAACATCTGGTGCGGGCTGTAATTCCGACTGGGGTCTGGGAATGTTGAGAGTTGCGGATTGAGCAGCAGTGGTCAGAGATCAGGTGTCTGAGCCGTGGGGAATTGGAAGACAGAAACTTATTGGGGGAGGACATGCTGGACATGAATAAAGGAGATAGGAGAAGTGCAAGTTGGTACGTGTTCAGTGGAATGTCTTGCTGTTTGGGGAGGTTGTTAATATTGGTGAAGGATGTTTGCACGGCTGCCACTTCAGTGATGGGAAGACCATTGGTTTCCTGCAGTTCCCGGTGGGGTCTCTCTGTGACCAAGTCGTCGAAGTTCTTAATGTGAGACTGAAAACATCAACCGCTGCCCCAGTGAAGAAATTGCACTGGTGAATCGCAAACTGCCTGGCTGGATCTTCTGACTGATGCAAAATGAACCAGACAATCGTTACCACGATTCATTGCCTGAGTGAATTTTGCTGGAAACTTTTGGTGAATTGTGATATGTTAGTTTTGTTGCAGGAATGTCTATAGAAAGAAGAAGTCGATTAAAGATGGAACTGGTTCCTGAGCAAAGAACATTGCTTTGCCGGAATCAGTGAAGTGACTTGTATTTTTGTACCGACGTTGGGGTTCAGCAGTTACTGACAATGAGTGGGTTGTTTGTGTCTGGCGAGTGGGATTATGGGCTTGGTGGTAAAAACAAAGTCAGGAGATTAGCAAAGTGGTTGGCATTTAATTGCACAGAATAATGTTTGTTCTTCGCAGAAAATCCTTTGGTGTATCACGGCCACCTTTGTGACCCCGTTACCTCAGGTACTCTTCTTGCATTTTGAGTTGTATACGCCCATTTCACGACCACAGTTGTGGATGGTCTGACGTTTGATTCGTACTAAAAACTCCTTTGGGCTTGAGGTTGGTGAGGCCAAGATTTAGGGGCAGTTATGCTTTCCGCAGCGGATACAGTTGCAATTCGAGACCTTGGGAATCGTTGGGAAAGGTTTCGGAAATGTCAGCAGCTTGTGCTAGTTTTGGGCTCCACTCTCTTGAGTGAATACCTCTGAACTTGCTCCATATATTTATAGTACAGACAGTATTCAGTCCATGGGTTTGGATGAGATGTCAGACTGCAGGCAGTAAGATTTGTTTTTTTGTTCCTGTACTTCATTATTGGCCGCACTGGTAACTGCCACTTTCATCTGGTCCAC
>NC_067438.1:19225487-19235386 GCF_009764475.1 Pristis pectinata | reverse complement strand
GGGAACGAGGGGAACGGACCCTTGAACTTCAGGGGCGGTTTCTGGGTCGAGCGGAACCTGGCCCCCATCCCACCCAAGTCCCGAGGTCACACTTCCCCCAGCGCTGTCTGTCCGACAGCCCCCCACTCAGTCAGGCAACATCCCTAACTGGTCATCCGCCGGCCGCCCAGTCCGCAGCCACAGCCAGCAGCCCGCGGGAGTCGCGTCGCTCCTGTACCGACTAGTGGAGAGAAGATACCGCGTTGGACTGGAGTGCCGTCCTGAAGGCTAGCCCCCCTCGTCCCCAGAGGAAGGGGCAACCCAAACTTTCGCCCCCAGCCCCGACCGCCGGTCCCGTGAGAGGGCAGCCAGAGCCCCGCGGGACCACCCCGAACGCCGAGATCTCACCGGCAGGGCAGCCCAGCCCAGGACCACGAGGTTTCCGACCATCTACACCCGAGACCCGGCAGGACCCGGAGTTCTGCTCCGGACCCGAGTCCACCTCGGAGCCCCTATCCCCACCGGCCCAGGTGCAGACACGCAGGCAGACATGGCGAGCTGGCACACGGGTGTTGAGAAAGAAACCCAGTTTCCCCGTAGGTCACACACTTTGGGACCCACACCGCCTTAGTTGAGCACAGGGGGATTCAGCAGTCAGGGGCGGGGGGAAATAAGTAGGCACCCGAATTCTAAACAGAAGAATTTAAATTGGAGGCTGAGTCCAAATAAATATTTCCTAATCATTGGTGACTCTAGTACCTCCAGAATTAAAAGGGGTCCTTAAAAATTGAACAGCTGTCCAGGAGCCAAATTCAGTCATGCCACTGCTATCATGGAGAAGTTAGAGCCACAATTAGAAACTAAACATGTTATCTTCTTTCTTGGTCAAAATAACCGAAAACAGAGACCCCAACTGCTATTAAAAATCTTCAGAGACTGCTGAAGATGGCTAGTAGCAAATTTCCCAATGCCAGTATCTGGGTCCCTGAGATAAATTTCAGTCAAGCACTGCCAGTCAGAACCAGGTGACTCTCAGGGAGCTAAAGGAATGCATTAAAACTAATATCTACATCCCATCCATCTCTGATAGACAGTTAAGATCAAGGCGGGACTATATCTACTGGACGGAGAACACAGCCTTCAACCTGGTTAAGGCATGGATGCAGTCTTTAAACTAAAATGGAGACAAAGCCGAGAGTAACAAGGTCCACGACTGGGAGAAACCATCGTGAACCTCTCCTGTACATTTGACCCCACCGAAACACAGGCAAGGGTTCTGAACAGGGATCTCACTTTTGTACCGACCACAAAACTCCACAAAGAACAGATCCAGATGGATATGGCGAAATACAATAGAAAAATTGAACTGATAAACCACTTTGGTTCCTCAGATTCTAGGAGGACTCCCTTCACTCCTCCCTCAGGCTAGACACCAAAGAGAAGGCAGATTGCACCCGGAATATTAAAATTTGAAAGAGAAATTACAAGAGCGATTGAAAGGGTAGCCGAGGTTAAAAGAATAAGGCCACACCTAACTGAGGAAGAGAGATAGAGGCCCTTAAATTAACTTAAAGAAATAAAGCGATGTCCTTACTACCAGGATAAGCAGTGTAGTCATCATGGACAGGGAGAAATACCTACCAGAGGCACACAGTCAGTTGAACAATACAGAACACTGCACGAAACTGACAGAGCCCATATACTTGGAACGCAACAGGAAGTAAAAACATTCTAGTGGAGCTCAGAAGGGGTAAGTTATATCAAGCAGAAACAATTTGAATACCTGACATGGACTCAAGCCCCAGAGAGAAAAGTTTTACATTCCTCCCAAAATACAAAAGCAGGCAGACACTTGGACTGTAACCGCAGAAGTCCCTCCGGGCAGAGCCCATCGTGTCAGACTGCGGCAGCGAGTCCCACATGATAGCACAATACATTGACTCCTTCCTCAATCCACTGTCACAGAAACACACCAGTTATATCAAAGACACGTATCACTTCGTCCAAGTAGTCAATTCCCTCTCAGAACTCCCTGACACAATACTTTTCACCATGTCATTGAAAGCCTATACACAAATCTAGAGACGGACAGGGGGCATACAGGCAGTCAGAGAGATCCTGCAGAAATAACCAGACCCGGTGAGGGCAGACGAGGCCTTAATCAAACTCCTCCATCTGAGCCTGAAAAAAATGACTTTGAATTCGATGATGAATTCAACTTGCAGTTCAAAGGCACGGCAATAGGAATGAAATTTCATTCTTCATGGCAAAGTGTGAAGAGACAGTCTTCCTGAAATGTACCAAAATAAAAACATGTGCCTCGACAGATATCTAGGTGACATCTGTGGTGTTTGGACACAATTTGAGAGAGAGTGAGCTCACCTGCCCATCACTTGCTCATCCAAATCCTCAACACACATCACCCCACCAGAAAAGTGAAGGTCATCGTAGGTAGACAGAAAGTTGATTTTAGAGACACCACTGTTCTTAAACTTGCAGGAGAAAATGGAAGCAAGAAACAAGCGACTGAAGCCTTTTTCAAGCCAACACAAGCGCATACCCTCCTGCACACAGCGAGCTATCACCAAAAACATACCTTTAGGGGCATCGTCAAATCACGATTGATCCGCTTCCACCGCATTTTCATCGGGGATGAGAATTTAAACCGGGCCACGACAATCCTCTGCACTGCAATCAGAGAGGCTACTGTAAACGCATACTCAGGCACATCAAATCCGATTTCTTGAGAGGCCTCACAAACCCCAGCTACAGAATAGCGAAACATCCAAGCTACCACTGATAAGAGGGTACAGTAGGATGGTCATCAATATCCACACACTAGTTAAGACCCACTTCAAGCAACTGAAGGAGCAGGTGAGCTCACTGAGAGAATACGCAATAGCGTCCGCTTATTAAAGGGCTAAGAATCTAAGAGACATATTAGTAGGTACCAAAATACACACAGCTCCAAACTGTAGTGGGTGACACTGTAGAGTATGTAAACATTAAAAAATAGCAAAAAGCACACACAACAGAGCGTGTTAATGGGCACAGATATAGCAGAGAATAAACTGTGGCCAGCAGTGTCTATTTTATGCAGTTCAGTGTAAAGAATGTCACATCTTATACATAGGAGATACAGGTAACAGCACAAGGGTTAGACTCACAGGGAAAATCAGTACTTCTACAGGGCAAGACCAGAGCAGACCTGTCAGCAGTCATTTTCAGCAGCAAGGGATCCAGTTTTCAAAGATCCGTGGCCTGGAAACTAACGTGAACTGGTCAACCTCCCAGAGAAAGAGAGCAGAGAAGAACTGGATTGAGTTATTACAAACACACTCCACAACGGTTGTAAACCAGGTCTAAAAAGATCATTAAAAAACTAAACAAACTAAAAAGATCACAGCCGGGCCTAGTAAATTAGGCTTAGAGATATGAGGGTCACATGCTCCTGATTAATTTAACTCTGACTGGGGAACTAATCCCAATGAAAATCTTACCCTCACATAATATACATTCCCATATACTCCTACACACTAACACCCTGACCCAGGGTGTACCCACCCCCAATACACCAGATCACATGTACCAGCCCCCAATCCCACATAATCCCCTATACATTTGAGATCGGGTCCGATGCAACTGTTTCCCCCAACACAGAACAAGCACCACCACCCCCCAGACCTCACATACACTCCTGTACATTCATTCCAAACACTTACACCCAGGTCTCAGCCGGACCCCCCGACACAGCACATTACACGTTCCATCCCCCGCCACCCTACATACATCCTAATATACATATCCAACATTTCCAGACTACTTCCTCACACAGACCAGTCAATAAACACACCGCCGCTTCCCGCGATCCCAGTTACGCTCCTGTATATTCACCCCAAAAACCTGCACCATTCGATACAGCACATCACAGGTTCCATCTCCATCCATCCCCCCGCTATACTACATACATACCTATTACATGTACTGGCATCACAGACAGCTTCCTCACACAGATTAGTCAACAGGCACCCATTCTGATCCCACATTCACAACGCTGCATATCCCCTGCACCCAACTCCCCGACAATCCCTGGTCAATACCCCACGATGACAAAACACTCCACAAACACAATTTCCAAAGTTCACCACCAGAACAGCCCTGTACCTAATCCCAACTACATCAACCCTATCAAACTCCCCATTTCCAAAGCAAACTCTCCCACAAACCATTTACAACACCCCTACATGCCAAAACCCTTCATTAACACAATTTAACACCCGCCGAACATCACATACACGACTGAAATACCTGGGACCCGTACCCCACCCTATTAAGATATGGAATCTGGAATAAGGCACAGATCGCAATGAAGGCGAGTGGAGCAGAACCAGGATAATGAAGACATGGGCCAAGTCAAAGTGGCAGGGTCCAGTGAGACTGAATCTCCAGTAACAAGATCAATGAATACTCAGGGATAATTTTCCCACTGCCCGAAAACTCACAACCTGACTCTCAGACTTAATCTTTCAACACCCCCAGCCCTTTACCCAACCCTAACATCCCACAACCCCAGCCACTCCCCATTTACCCTTGAAAAACACTCCCACATGCCAAAACGCTCCATAAGCATAGTTTCCATAATTCACCACTACCCTCAGCCCAAAATCTAACCCTAACATCCCACAACGCGAGGCAACTCCCCGTGCTGCTTCTGGTTGGAGGACCGTGACTCGTGGTGTTCCGCATGGATCGTACAGAGATCTCTGCTGTTTGTGATGTTTCAAAATATCCTGCCTGAAAATGTGGATGAGAGGGTTAATAAGTTCGCAGACGATAGAAAGGTTGTTGATGTTGTGGATTGTTTTGAAGATTGACAAAGGATACATTGGGATATATGTCAGTTGCAGATGTGGGCAGATAATTGGCTGATGGAGTTTAATCCCGCCAACTGTGAGGTGTTCCACTTTAGGAGATCAAATAAAACGAGATTCTACCCTGTTAATGGTACCATCCTTCAGAGTGTTGATTGATACAGGGAGCTTGTGGTGCAAATCCAAAGCTCTCTGAAAGTGGCTGCAGAGGTTGATAGGTCGGTAAAAAAAAAAGGCGTATCGCATGTTTGCTCCTGTTAGTCAAGGCATTGAATACAAGAGTCGGGCAGTTATGTCGCTGCTGTTAGACACTCTGGTCAGGCCGCATCTGGAGTGTTACTTACAGTTCTGATCGCCACGTTACAGGAAGGATGTGGAGTCTCTGAAGAGGGTACCGAAGTTCCAGGATGCTGCTTCGATTAGAGGACATGTGCTGTTGGGAGAAGTTGGACAATCTTGTTTTTTTTTCCCTGGAGCTTCGGAAGTTGATGGGAGAACTGACAGCTGTTTGTAAGATTACGAGAGGCACAGACAGAGCAGACAGCCGGTATCGTGTACCCATGGACGAAATGTCTGATACCAGAGTACACGACTTTAACGTGAGAGACGGTAACTTCAAAAGAGATGTGTGCGGCAGGTTTTCTATGCAGAGGGTGTTGGGGCCTGGATTGCACTGTCAGGTGTGGCGGTGGAGGGAAATACATCTGGGTCACATAGATGTATGGAGAATGGAGGGTCCTGGACATTGTGTAGGCAGAGAGGACTGGATTAGTGAAACTTTGGAAAACATATTGAATTAGTCCAGTACAACATCGTGTGCCGAAGGGCCTGTTGATGTCCTGCCCCTGGTTCTCTAACTCAGATCGCTGGATCTGTGACAAAAAAACCCCAACCAGCCTGATGTACTTCTGCCGAGAAGAACTGCCCACAAATAACTCAAAGTCAAAGTCAAGGTCGAGTTTATGGTCAGAAGCACAAGTACACGAACGCACAGGCGCAATGAAAAATGTACTTCCAGCGGAATCACAGGCACATCGCGTTATGTAAACAGCATTATCAAGTAAAACAAACTAAAATAAATCATGCACAATTTGTGAAAGCAAAAAAGCACATTTAGAAGAAATCAAAGTCACAGAGTTGAGACGAAATTCATTCCAGTTCACAATTCCAGGGCCGATTCTGCCAGATTCCAGTACCCCTGTATGTTGGGAATGGGAGAGATACAGTTGGTTCAGGCGCGGGAGAGGCGCAGATTTCTCTGTTCTTCTCCGTGCTGAGCACATCTCACAATGAGGGTTAGGGGAGATTTCACCACCTCCTTCAGCTGCAGCATGGGGCCCAGTTCTATTATGATACCAGGTGAAAGCCCAACCTCAGAAATGTAAAACAATGGGTAAAAGAATCGGAACCACACAGAATTCACCGTAAACAGCGCCCACAACAGCATGAAACTCCCCGACAGAACCAACAGTAAAATCAGGGAATTCCTGCGGCTCTCCATCTCCGGGTCTCTGGAACTCTCCCCACTCGTATGACACCAGAGTCTCCTGCGGGCTCTGCTCGCCAAGAAAACGACTCTGATGGTCAAAACATTGAGCAGGAAATGAGGACAAATGGGATCACAGGCTTGAGGAGGTAATGGAGGAACTCGACTACGCTCCAAACCACTGAGGATACAACACCAGGTCTTCCCCTGCAAAACCAAGGAAAATTAACAAACCAGTAGTATCTTGAGAGCATGAAATACCAGAAAATGTTACTTAAACAGCTCAGCACCGTCACCGTCCCCAGAACCAAAGCCGCCGTTCTCTCGCTGCAATATTTCGTTTTCAGTTTCTGACAACGAATAGGCACAAACCGATCAAAGTGAAAGCGACGGTGAACCAGACAAAACAGGCGGTGGCTGCGTAAAGCAGGACGGCGTGGATGTTGCACACGGGGCAGAAATACAAGGAAGGCAACGCTTCCTGATAAGACGCCGGAATCTGCCTCAGTATCAGGTCGAGGACAACGACCAGTAGATCCGCCGTTGCCATGGCCACCAGGTAGACAGTGACGCCTTTGGAGAGATCGCACTTCTTCCGCGACAGCACCGCAAACGTCAGCACGTTCACTGTGAGGAGGGAAATAAACACAAACATGACAGTGGAGATGGAGCAACGTCAGCAGATTCACAGAGAGGAAATCAAATGTAGAAACCTGTTCTTGGATTCAGAGTTGTACCCGACACCGGGGTGTCTGCTGGAGACGGGGATTATAGATCAGTGAAATCAACCAGCAACTGGAAAAGAACGGCGTCACCTCGACCAGCAGACAAGTGAGAAGCGGTGTTACCGTGGTCCAGTTAATATGCCTGACGGATAAACAATTCATAAAGATCAAAGTCCTCAGTATCTGAGCTTCTTTTGAGGGAGAGGTGATATATTGACCTGGTGAGTATGCGGGATTAGCGGAGGCTTCTGATCCTGATCATTGCTCAGTGTTCTGGGAAAGCGTCGCTGATCATTTTGTAGTGAGCCGTGGTCAGTTTGGGTTGGAGACAACTGTTCCTGTTTTATATGCAGAGACTTTACGTTAGTTGTGGGTGTATCAGCCCAGGGTTCTTTCTCTATTTATGGCCCTGGCATCCAACGCAAGTGTGTCGGGGACGCCGCATGCTACTTATTGTGAACATGACGCAGCCACACTGGAGATTGTGGAGAAATTTGCCCAGGGCCCCGGTGGACAAGTCTGATTCAGCCGCACGTAATGTTCGTCAGTGGGATGGGGCTTTGGTTGGTCGAGTCGTTGGACAGCGGCTTATCTGGAACAGCAACAAGAGCGAGGATGGGATTGTAAACTGGATTAATTTTCCGGAGTAAATAAGTGATCCACGGAGCATCCGATAAAATATATTCCGCATTCCGGAAGACACCCCGGCCCATCGGTGTAACGACCATCTCTCCTGTTTCCAGATCCCGACCCATTCCTGTAACACCTCACTCCACTGTTCCCAGATTCCATTCGGTGACCAGAACTTCACACTCTGCTGTTCACAGATTCTATCCGTTCATATAGCATCCCACATTAGTGTTCGCTGCTCCCGAATTATCTTCTTCCTCTGTGTAGCTGCTACTCTCTGTCAGTGACGGAGGGGCTGCTCCCACTGACACTGTGAGATCCCATTGAAAGTAACAGTCTTTAAAAGTAGTGGGGAAAACCCTTGTGACACAGTCGGGCTCCGTGCAGGCTGAGGTTAATTACTGAACACACATCTGCGGTTAACCCCTTTGTATCTGGACGGCTGGAGCAACACGTGAAATGACCAAGACAAAAGCGTGCTGATGTCCAGGATTCATACCCACCCACCGGGGACATTCTCTCTTCTCCTCCCTCCCAGCGGGCAGAAGATACAAATGCCTGAAAGCACGTACAACTTGGCTCAAGTACAGCTTCTATCCCACTGGTATAAGACTATTGAACGGTTTCCACGTACGATTGGATAGAATGTTCACCTCACAATCAACCTCTTTACGACCTTCCACCTCTTTGCGTATCTGCAGTGCCCTTTCACTGTAAATCTAGCTATTTATTCAGCATTTAGTTACTGTTTTATCTTGTGATACCTCAAAGCACTCTTGTAATGAATTGATCTGTATGTACGGTGTGCAAGACAAGTTTTTTTTTCACTGTACCTCGGCAAATAAACCATATTAATACTGCACGGTGAGATGGACCAATCGTGCCACGGAGTTCCCTGAAGGGCCAATGGGGTCCTGACGTGTTATCCGGAATTCTGAGGACTTTGAACAGTTCCCTCAAAGTGAAAGATCCAGCTGAATCCTTTCTGTGGATGAGAGGATGGAGAGAGAAACCGGGGAACTTTGAGTCATTTACTCTGACGTCATTGAGAGGGCGATGGTTGCAATGGATGATTCAGACTCTCGTGACAGACACTTCGGAAATTATGCTCGGTCAATTTGTTTTAGTTATGAAATGGATTTGGGACCAAATCCATGTAAAGAACTGACCCATCAGATCCCGTTTAAAAGAACCCCACTCACCTTAAACCTTTACCACTTTGTTTTCCACACATCGACATGGGAACAAAGATTTTAGAAATCAACCCTGTCTTTCCCTCTCACAATCTGGTAAATTTCTCTCAGAAGAACACGCAGGGAAAACAATCTCAGCCCATCCAATCTCTTGCTTTCACCATCAATCCAGGCAAAGTCCCAGCGATTCTCTTCTGCCCTCGTCGCAGAGGAATCGTATCTCTACTGTACTCTGGTGACCAGAATTACACAGACTGTTCTGCATGCGGGTTGCACAGTCACGTTCCATCTTATATTCCATGTGCATACCGAGGACGCCTGGCATGCCGCATGACTTCCTCACCACGCTATCAACCTCTGCAACCATTTCAGAGAGGTCTGTACTGGCACCCTCAGATCCCTTTGTACTTCAACACTGTTAAGTGCTGCTATTCACAACGGATAGTCTCTTTACATTTGATTTCCCAAAGCGCTACACTTCACACTTGCAGGATTGAACTCCATCAGCCACTTCTCCATCCTCTCTGCAACAGGTCTGTATCCCGCTCTCTCCGTTGGCAATCCATTACACTATCCACAACACCACCAATATTTGTACCGTCTACAATATTACTAACTCGCCGATCCACATATTCATCCAGGGTATTTTGATATATCACAAACAGCATCGGTTCTTCTACGGATCCCTGTGGAACACCAGTCAGCAAGAACATCGAGCCAGAGTAAGTCCCATCGACCACTACCCTCTGACTTCCGTAGGCAAGCCTATTCTGAATCAAAACAACCAGGTGACCGTGAATCGCAAACATATTCTTCTTCTTGATGAGTCGACCATGTGGGACCTTCCAAAACGTCTTACGAAAATCCATGAATATAACATCCACATCCCTACCTTCATCAACGAACTTCATCACCTCCTTCAATTACTCAATCAACTTCGTGGACTTGTCTTTTTCGCACAAAACCACGCTGTTTTCCCCACTTAAGCCACGGTTTCATAAATGCTCCTAAATCC
>NC_067438.1:18692136-18863109 GCF_009764475.1 Pristis pectinata | reverse complement strand
TTTTTTAGATTTTGTTCAGCAAAACATTTCTCGATTCATTTGAAAACTGCAGTAGGTCATATTGATTCAGCGGGTATGAACCCAATGGCATTGGTGGGATTCGACCCATGTCCAGCACCTTCGACCGCTTGGCCTCACTACTGCACAACGAAGTTGGTTTCGTTCATTAGATAACGAAGCTCATTGGTTGAACATGTTAATCTTGGAAATTCTGTGCCCTTCGTGAGTGCTTTGAAATTCTTGGTCACAGAAAGAGTGTTTGAGGCTTGATGCGCCTTCCCGTTTCCCAACCCATCCAATATCTCTTCCAAATTGGCCGGAGGGAGCAGTAGTAAACGGTTATCAGATCAGACGGCCGGGTGGCAGACCATGGGGTTTTCCAGACCCCAGTGCACGGAGACTAATTTTCACGAATATTCTCAATGACCACATGGGTCTCTTGGGTGACAACGATATATTTCAGCGGATGCAAAGAAAGACCTCATGACCCTATCTACCTCTACTGTTCCGTTCAGTGAACTTTGGGCATGGAAACCAAGATGTACATGAAGTGACCATGTCAAAGTTCCTCACCTGAATGACGCAATGCCAACTTCCACGGTGTCGCATTGCATATGATATCACTCACATTAGCAGCGATTCAAGAAAATCTCTTCTGGACCCTTTCTGGAATATTCACAACCGTTCCAAACTGTGCGATCAGATATATGCACAGACGTGCAATATTGGCCGAAGTTTTCATAAAGTCTTTATGACTAAAGAATGTTTACCTGCCGTTGCCTTCTCTGCAATCAGCAGAAGATGCACCGCACTAGAAACTGTGCCTTCTGAGTCCGGGTTGTTCACTTAAGGAAGTAATAAAGATTACCTTTTCGAAACATGGTTTACGCGGGGATGAAATACCACATAAACTGTGCACGTACATACTGTGAGGAGACAGATTCCGGGTAAAACGTGACATTATTTCCTGAACTATAGAAGACAAATTTGTCGATTTTTCTTCAGAACAATTTTGAATTACATTGATCAGAATTCAGGGGGCTTGTCAAAATTGCATTATTAACGGAATTGAAGGAGATTCGTAAACTGAAGACAACCAAAAATATGAAACCTGTACCCACACATAAACATCCTTACTCATTGGAAAGACCGAAGAGCACCCAGACTCTCCATCATTTAATGAGGTCACGGATAATCAGACTGTCTGCTTAATTCTGCATTCCAGACAACCCCCTGAACGTATCAGCCCCTTTTTTCAAGTATTTATCTCCCCCGCTTTTGAAATAATCAAAGACTCAGTGTCCTCAACATTTTCCCCAACAGTTTCACAGATTCGGACGCTCTACGAGAAAATAACCACCTGCTTTCCGTGTTAAGTTGCAAGTGTCGATTATTTCAAACCGTGACCTCAATTTCCAGATTTCCTAACATCAGGTTACCTCATCCCCCAGTCGAATTCTGACTTCGTTGCAACGAATTCGGACAAAATGCCGACTCTGGTGTGACTTGAACCCACAACCTTTGAATTATTTGGTCACACATTATTGGAACTACAGAGCCCACAGATGCCCGCTTTGGTGCATATAGATAAAGTTACTGAGAAAAAAAAACATCGGATTTCGTTAAACGCAGACTCGCGTCCGTTCCCTTCATTCGTTCACTGACGAAGCGACCAAACCAGTCCCACAGTTGCCCTCCTATTGCAGGAACGGATTCCTCGATATCATTTTGGAAACAATTGATCGGCACGAATTTCCGATGACGCAGCAGCATTTTTGAGTCTGCTCAGAAGAGACCAGTGTGCCTTTCTCCTCTTGCAGAGGGCGCCGTGCGCTAAATATTCTCCAGTCCTGCTGGATTATCGGGTAAGAGCCCATCAACACATTAACAACTCCTGCACATTGACAGCAGAATTCAGGAATTCTTTCAATTCCCGCTGGAATAAAAATAAGATTCAGAACAGAACCCACAACTTGTCACTGCTGATGGTCCACGTTCTCAGACTGAGTTGCAGTGTTTTCCCTTTCTAATGAAACTCCAGTTAAGATCTCTGAATGGATGCACATTCTCAAATCGTTCCCTGAAACAGGCATCCTGATGCAACATTTATCATCTGCAAGACGGAAATGGACAGAAAATCTCATGAAGCAGAGAAGGGCGACTGATATTCCGTGATAATTGATGGAGATACCAGACTACTGAGCAGTGGTGGAAGCGGAAGAACGGAACAGGAAGCAACAAATTAAAGTCACTTGGCTATGGCTGTCGTCAGATGGATCAAAATAGAGGAAACTAACAGAGGGAAGCTGCGATGGCGGAGTGGTTAAGGCGTTGGATTCGAAATTCAATAGGGTTTTCCCGCGCAGGTTCGAACCCTGCTCGCAGCGCGTTTAAGGTTACAGTGAATTTTCACACCGATGAGATCGGCTGAAAATCATCTGCTTTTGCTATTGAATCGATTGCCTTCCACTGTTTCGCTGACGCGTTTGAGGCGGCACGGTAGCACAGCGCGGTTACAGAGCCTACAATCAGGGTTCAATTCCCGCCGCTGTCTGCACGGAGTTTGTCCGTTCTCCTCGTGAATGCGTGGGCTTCCTCCGGGTGTTCCCGATTCCTTCCACCTTCCAAAGACGTTCGGGTTGGGAGGATAACATGGGTGTGACTGGGCGCCATCTCGTTCGACCGGGAGAACCAGTTGCCGTTCTGCATAATTAAGGATTAAAGGTATGTGGGGAAAACTAGGAACAAACCTTTATTCACTGGAAGAGAAAATAACTGAAAACTACTGGATTGCGAGCAAAGAAGTCGGAACATGCTTGCCAATTCCAGGGTAGTTGGAATACCTTCGAATCCGTGCTTTAAATCACCGCGCCATTCAATTGCAAAACGCCGTTTCCTCACGTGAAGTAGTTCGATTTCAAGTAAATTACACGTTAGAAGTCCAACCCGTCCTTCATTGCGCCACCAAGCCCAGATGCATTAGACCCGAGTTCGAATCTCACATCCTGTCAGGGTGTGGTGTGCAGTTCCGCCATTGACTATGTGGGTTTCCTGCAGGTTCACCGGTTTCCTACTGTGATCCAAGGACACTTGGGTTAGAAGCTCATTGGCCACCGCAACGTGTCCCGATTGTATTGGTGATGGATAGCATCTGGGTGTCATTGATAGGAATATGGAACGAATGAAGAAAGATTGGTTTATGTTGGTGGTAAACGTTTCTTGCAGACTCTGTAGCCGAAAGGCTTGTTCTCCTGCTAGTTCCATCCATGCCTCCGTGACTTAATCGCTGTAAGGCTCTCGTTTATGCAGCGCAGTTGGCTTTATCAGCATCACAGTCGGTGGGAGAATACTTCGGAAAATCACTGGGGACCCATTAAATGAAAAACGAGCATTATCAAGAAATAATGACTGAAATCACAATTCATGGTCAATTTCCATTCTAATGCTTATTGTTCATGTTGAAATATTTGAACACAAATTGTTTGGAAGGTATACTCCTGATCAAATGTGGAATTGTGCTAAAATAAATGCGAAGAGGAGATATGATAGCTGGAGGGAGAGGAAATTGGAGTTTCAGAACTTTCAGACGTCATCGACACATGGAAACACACTGTCTTTGATCAACAGAGCAATCCGACATTCCCTGGCGTCAGGCAGCAGCATTGTTTCTTTTACTTGTATGTTTTTTTCATTCTTTTCATTCCATATGATCCATGTAATTCCAATTACAAATATAAGTTCTAAATAATCCACATCTCATACAAAATGCGTGTAATGATTCCACATTCAGCAAGGTCAACATCATTTCAAGCTCTCACCTCTGAGGGAATGGTCATTTGCTGCTTCAGCGTCTCCGTAAGTGTAAAATGTCGGGGAGAAAACCTTAGCTCATCGTCTCTGAATGGACTTGAACCACAACCTTTCAGTTAACAGCCGAACGCTCTGGTCCATTGTGCCACAGCAACGGCTGATGACAATGATCATCGACAGACAATCTCACGGTGCAGCGACACAAATCAAAAACTTAATTCCGTTTCCTATTCTCCGCTTTCCCTGCTAATTGATTGCACAAGATGTCGGTCCCTTTACAATGCTATCCAATTGATGGATCAGAATCAATCAGAATTAACCATACGATTTCCCGTGTTACGGGCTCTCTGTTATTTTCTCAAATTAACGAGTTGGTCATATTTGATTCAGAGAATCGTCTCCTCGTGTTCCCAACAGACCTGTAAAGCAGCTCAGTGGCAGTTAAAAGAAAAAGTGAGAGAGATGAAGAGAAGGGAAGTGAGAGATATGAAGAGAAGTGAAGTGTCAGAGACGGTTCATGTGAAGGTGGAACAAGGTGGAAATCGGCAGAGATCGGAATGAAAGGTTTGACCTCTATGTTAGGGAGCAGAACCAATGCAGTCTTCAATGTACTGAAAGAGAGTTGGTGAGGGGGCTCAAGAGGGCCTGAAACAGATCTTTATTCTCTCCTTGTTTCTCGGATTCAATGTCTCAAATAGAGTCATGAAGTGATAAAGCACAGTAACACGCCTTTCTGCTCAATACGTCCCAGCTAACGAATGAGAAAAATTTGATCTCGTCTCATTTGCCTGAGTTGGGCCCATATTCCTCGCAACATTTTCAATCCATGTAACTGTCTGTATGTCTTTTAAATCTGTACTTGCACCGGCCTCTCCAGTTCCTCTGGCAGCTCATTTCACACACACACCACCATCTGTGTGAACAATTTGTCCATCAGATCCCTTTCAATCTTTCCTCTCACCCGAAATGCATGCCCTCCATTTACTGTTCATCCTACCCAAGAAAAAGAGACAGTAACAATCCAACTTATCTGTGGCCCTCGTGATTTTATAAACCTCAGTAAAGTCACTCCCCGGCCTCCGAAGCTCCAAGGGAAAAAACACGGTTTATCCAGTCTCTTCTTATAAATGAAGCTGTCCAGTGACGGCAACATCCTTGTGAATATTTTCTGCACGCTCTGTAGGTTAACGACATCTTCCCTGCAGCGAGTGACCAGACTTGCACACAGTTCCCCACGTGCGTCCTCACCAACTTTATGCACAGCTCTCACGTGACGTCCCAACTTTGTACTCAGTGCTCTGACTGATGAGAGCAAGCGTGACAAACATCGTTTCCACCAACCTGTCTACCTGCGTCGTCAAATTCCGGAAACTGTGTACTTATCCTCTGAGATCTCTCGGTTCTACAACACTCCACAGGGAGTTCTCATTTACTGCCGAAGTCCTACCCAGGTGTAACATCCCAAAATGCGACACTTAACATCCCAAAATGTGGAACTCCAGTGGACACAACCTTCCAATAAAATATACCACACTCCACCACCTGACTCCGACTCCTCCCACCACGCCAAATTAGCATCCAATTGACTTGTTGTAACTGTGTCCCATGTGATTCAAACCTCCTGACCAGTGTACCACGCGGGACCTTTTCAAAGGCCTTTCGAAAGTCAATATTCCTACAAATGTCCACCGTTATCACCTCATCGATCTTTGGGGTCATCTCTTCAAACTTCAATCAAATTAGTGAGGCAGTTTGCTCGGCACAAAACCGTCCTGACTCTCCCTATTACCAAATGCAGGTAGATCCTGTCTCTCGGAATACCTTCAAGTAACTTCTCCATCATAAATAGCTTCATCGGCCAGCAGTTCCCTGACTAATCCTTACAGAGCTTCTGAAGTAAAGGTTCCACACCAGACATATTCCCGTTTTCCGGTAGATTTACCTTGGTTAACGACGTTCCAATAATCTATTCCCGGGACCGAGCAATTTCTGTTTTGCCTTTCCACGAAGTCAAAGGCTACACGTGGTCAGACCCGGGATATTAACCGCCATTATATGTTTTAAATCTCCCAGTGCTTCTTTTTTTTTGTCATGTGGATATGATTGAAGACATCACTATTCGCTTTTCTGAACGTCCCAGCTTCCATGATCTTCTCCATGGTAAATACCGGCAAGACATTTCCATTTAAGACCTCCCCCATATCCCTTGTGACTCCACACAAAGATAACCTCAGTGATCCTTAAATGTACATTCTCGTCCTTGTTACCTTTAATATCCAGAGAATAACTAAGGATTCTCCTTGACCTTTCCCGATAAACCTATGTCATGTCCTATTTTCGCCCTCCTGATTTCCCTCTCAAGTTTACTCCCGCATTCCTCATGCTGCTTGAGGGCTTCATCCCAGCTGCGCAGACTTCATTCATTTTCCTGACCTTTCTCAATTCTCCACATCAAACATCGATCACTATTTCTGCCAGCCTTAACCTTCATTCGAACAGGAATTGTGAGCTTGATTTATTCGACCGGTAAATTCTTTGTGCCAACTGGTAAAGACTTTCTCATTCTTTTCCCATTGATAACTTATTCTGTTCCGCCGGACTGTAAACCCACTCGGATAGGATTGGACCGAAATATCCCAAAGTCGATGTTAATGAGTAAATGTAAGATCAAAGAACGGGGCCGAAGGAGAAGAATTATATTTTCAGTCGCAGTTCGGGGTTAAAAAAAACATAAAATTTATTTATTTCTCTCTCTCTCTCTCTCTCTCTCTCTCTCTCTCTCTCTCTCTCTCTCTCTCTCTCTCTCTCTCTCTCTCTCTCTCTCTTACTGAGTGCAGAGATCCATACTCAGCCAAATCACCAACTGCCGGTAATCAGTAAGAGTCCAGTTGTTGTCTGGAATCGCCGCGTTTCTGAAGTCCCGGCATGTTTTTCAGTCCTGGCCTGCAGATGAGTCTATGGAGAGCATCGAGAGACTGAGGTTCCCTCCTGCATGAAACCACAGAAGATTAGCAGGCAGGTGTATTAAGTATTTCGGAAACCAACTGGCAGTTTGTCGGTTTTTGCAAGGGGATTGGAGATCAGAAACAGATACATTCATTTAATACAATTGTATAAGTTTGAGAGGCCGCCCCTGGAGTAATGTGCACAGTTTTCCTCCGCTGCCTCGGTAACGGATATGGTAGCATTGGTGGCGGCTGGGAACGCATGGACTAACCTAACTCCCGGGATGAATGTGCGTGCTGAAAACAACAGCTGATGAAGTTAAAACTGGACTGTTTAGAATAGAGGGGTGGCCATTCTGAACAGTGTGGGGTTCCAATGGACCATGACTGATGAGATGTTGAGATGTGTCCTTTTGTCGGAGAGGAACTGTTGAGGAAAAATAATTGCAAGGATGATCCTTTAAGACTGAGGTTAGTTTGAAGATCTTGATTCTCCATCGTCGCTCTCTGAAATTCTCCACGACGCAGAGTTGTGGAGGTTGTCACTGGACTATTTGCAGAGGACATGGATATATTTCTGAAAGATCAAGGAAATCGAGACTCTGTGGAACTGGTAAAGAGCAGAGGTTGGGGCCTGGGGCAAAGCAGCCAGGATCATATTGAGTGGCCGAGCTGTTGGCAGCTCCCGTTGACGTGTCAACCGCAAGTGGCGTCTCCGAATTCTCTTATCCAGCAAATCGTGAAACCCACGGGACCGAGCTCCCCGAAAAATGTTTCATTTAGAACGTGACTTAAACTGTAGTGAAATCTCTGTTCCCACACTTCATTTAAACAAAAAATGTGAACAAAACTGTCACCGACAACCTGCGCAAATGGCACCAACGTCACTCTGTCCAACCAATGACCAGTGGTGAGAAGATGTCACAGACTCTCCTCTCCAAAGTGCCTTCACTGATCACCGCCCGCACTCTGTGTCTGCTGCATCTCAAGCTGCTGTGAGAGAACCGCACTGTGATTTTTCAACTTTTTTCTCCACCTAAACATCTCCGGTCCTGTTAACTGGAATGAATTGACGTCAATTGCAAAAGTCAAAATTACAAATTTAAAAATCAGCAGATGTCAGGAATGGGATTCGAACCCACGCCCCCAGTTGGAGACCAGAACACCCCCGTTTCAACGGAAGGACTTTCATTCCTTGAGTCTAGCGCCTTAGACCACTCGGCCACCCTGACAGCCCTGCATAACCCTCTTCACATCCGACACAAACGGTTTTATTTGAGAACAGACCAAAAGCATGTGTTGATAAATTGTTAGGCAGGATAGTTTGAAACCATAAACTGTACTGCCTAAACTTTATGCTGTGATACCTCATATTCAGCCATCAACTCACCGAAACATTTCACGTGAGATACCACGAGAATGAGAACTGTGAAATCATTACCAGGTCAGGCCACGTATAGGAACGTTATTCGGTGGTCAGCAGTTGCCGGCAGGTCCAGATTGCTCATTATATGGGTCGGGGGAGGAATGAGATCCTCTGCCACGTCAAACCCCGGGCAGTGAGACCGTGCGGTCAATGACGGCGTTCGCCCTCGAGCCCTCGGCCATATCCCGCTAGCTTCTGCCGCCTGTTGCCAGTGATCTGCAACAACTGCAGGTGCAGAAACATATCGGAACGTGTCTGGAGTGGAAGGACAGGGTCACAATGTCCAAAGAAGAGGGAGAAGGATCAGAGGGCAGCTCATGTTCTGGGGTGGACTCTGTCAGAACTGCAGGCAAGCATGACTGGATGCAGTGCAGGGACAGGTGAAGTATCAGATATCATCACCATCTCCACGACAGAGACAAAGTCAAGGGTCCAATTCACTCCTCAGATGGCGATGTGTCCAGTGTGTCTTTAACTGTTTCAATTCCTTCAGTTTGGTAATGAGACGATTGACCTGAAAATCTTAATCAAGTACGAAAAAATAATGAAGTCGACCCAGAAAAAAAAATCACTTGTTTTGTCGGAATATAAATAGTGCATCTCCCCTCTACAAGGGAAGCCTCGGACGTATGATGGGCCAACCTTCCCTCATGTATCTGGTCACCTGAACACGAAGGATGCACCGTTCTGCCATTTTTAATCAAGTTCGAAAAAATAATGAAGTCGACCCAGAAAAAAAAGATGACTTGTTTTGTCGGAATATAAATAGTGCATCTCCCCTCTACAAAGGAAGCCTCGGACCTATGATGGGCCAACCTGTCCTCATGTATCTGGTCACCTGAACACGAAGGATGCACACTTCTGCCAATAGATAGAGCCGGAATGTGTGAGGCACGGGGAGTACTGGTTGTAAGTTAAAATTATCAGCGGTTGTTGCCCGTCTGGTCCTTGTGTCTTAATATGTGAGCGCTGCGAGCAGGGTTCGAACCTCCGTGGGGAATCTTTATTGGATTTTAGGTCCAACGCCTTAACCACTCGGCCATCGCAGCTCTGCCTACGTTTACTGTTGCACTGTATCGGAGCAAAGGTTGTTGATCCTGAAGTGTGGGTTAAAAAATGTTTTGTTTACAGCAAGAGAGAGAGAGCAGTGAAGAGGTTGAGTCATTGGTTCGATCTGAATAGACGTCTTGTGCCGTTTGGAGATATATTTTCTACCTCGTTAGTTCAGAAGCTGAGGGTGCGGAGAAGTCATTGGCTTCTCTGCCGAGTATGAACGAATTTTCCACTGCATGGGATTAGAGTGGAGTTCCCGGCTCCGTGAGACACGGAATTTCGTTCACAGTGAAGAAACGAGTGTGTCCCTTCAACTGCTCAATGCAGTGTGATGGACAGCGAAAGTTACGGCCTCCTCGATGTTTCAACCGCCCCGATCGATGTTCAACACTGCGGTAAAGTCCATTCGTTGTTCCACTGGATACCACCATGTGACTGATTGTGGACGATTCGTTCTCGGTCATTTCTGAAATATCTCAATGTCTGCAGAATGGATAATGACGTGGGGTCACGATGAATGACACCTTGGCTGAACTCTTCGGAACATTCTTCAGCCGGTCAGAGGAGAATCGACACCTGCGCGGATTTGAAGCTGTTCCCCGCAAGGGCGGTTCCCCAGATGGTTAATCTACTCGACGTTCATGGAGTTGTCAAACTTTTGCTGATTTGAGTGATAAGATGCTCTCTTCACACACTAGGTGAAAAACCATCTTCATGGAAATCGCCTGCACTCTTTGAAATCGATAATTATTTGCAAACAGACGGAATGTAAACAACGTGAAATAAGACAAAGCAGTTTTCTTTGAGAAACAGCGGACTGGTGTCTGATATCATGAAACTCAGTTCACACATGAGACTCCTGCAAAAGTGGGCCTCTGTTCTGTTAACTGAACTGATTGGAAATATTCACCAACAATGTAAGCTGGGCTGGAATTGTCACTTCCATCTAAATATCATGGGACTATGTTAGTTCATTCAATTCTTCATGTCGAACTATGACGGTCACCAATTTCTTGTAGTTTAGCGAAATGAGCGTCGACATTAATCAGACCATAAAAAAGATTTTAATGGAGGCTGACAGGGCAGGTATTGGGATGTTTTAACCAGTGGAAGAGTTACAAACAAGGGGACGGAACTCTAAGATAAAGAGCAAGCCACTTGAAACTGAGGTACCTAAAATTTTCTTCACGCACAGGGTGGTGAAGCTCACGAATTCTCTCCCAGGGCAGGAGATGGAAGCTGGATCATTGGAATAATATTGAATGGGGTGGATGAATATTTGTTGGAGCAGCAGTAGAGGGGTTTAGCTAAATAGCCTAGAAGAAGATTTTTGACCAGGACCAACTGGTTCAGCTCCATCTCACATTCCGCTTAGTTACGTTCATCGTCCTTTTCCTGAACCTGAAAGTCTTCTGTCGCGTCACCGTCGAACTCTTCCACTTCACTCCTGCACTGTCTGTATTTTACTTGTTTTCAGTCCCTCTCTGCCTCACAGCTCACCAAGCATTTTCATTCCCCAAATGTCCAACCCGACATTCCTCCCTCTGGGCTGTTACTGCATTCACCGTTCCCATCAGCAGATGACTGCATATTTGGGAAACAACGGATGTGAATAAGGGACGAGAGAGTTAGGGAAGGCTGAACCATGATGTCCCTGACAGTCGAGAGGAACAGAAGAAGAACGCGAAGGGCGATAGGACGAAAAAAAATTGTAAATTGGGGAAGACATGTGATCTGTGGAAGGACAAGTTTGTTCAATGGCCAAAGCGAGGATGGGGCAACACAAAGTAGGTGGCCAGTGGGAGAAAGCAGGGAGGGAGAATCAAGATTTAAAATGCCTAACGGTCGAGAGTGGGATTCGCCCCCATGCCTCTAGTAGAGACTGCGACCTTAACGCAGCACTTTAGACTACTCGGCCATCCTGACGACGACAGGTAGCGAGAGGACTAATTTCATTACTGCAGCCAAGGAAAAGATTAAGGTGCATTGACGTTTCCGGGGGTGGATTCAGGGAAATATTCTTCATTTTCACCCCGGTGCGATATTTCAGAAGCATGTGATTAATTTCTTGAAGAACACCTTCTCTTGAAGCTGTGATGGGATCAAACATAAAGAGTCGAGGTGACGGTCTGGAGTGTGAAGTGCTGCTAATGTAGCTAGGAAGCTTTCAGTAAATCAGGCGGCATTGCCACTGCGGAGATTCCGTTCCTGGATGCGGTGATACAATGTTTGGAAGTAGAAGGAGCAGTGAATCCGAAGAAATGAGCAGAATCTGAAGCAATTCCCTCGCCAGCAGCTGAACAAAAGAAGTTGATGCAAGTAGCATCTCATTAACACAGATGTGGGACGGCGCGAGGGCTCCGTGGCTTAACTGGTCAAAGCGCCTGTCTTGTAAACAGGAGATCCTGGGTTCAACTCCCAGCGGAGCCTTTCATTTATGCGGTGAATAGCCGTGTGATGAAGGTGGGTTCCAAGCAAGCACCTCCAAACATAAAACAAAAAGCAACAGAACAAAGAAACAGCCCCCAAAACACAACAGGTCCGTTGGTGTCTGCGGAGCAAGGAACAGGGCGAGCGTTTCAAGCAGATGACGTATCCGATGACTTTGTTTTCCGCTTCCTCGCATTTATTCGGCGTGGTGTTAGTTTTGGGTGACAATCGTTTGCAAACGCGACCAAGTCCTGCGTTGTGACCTTGAGCAGCTCCTGTTGACAAGCAATCCCACCCGGCAGTGAACATGACTTTTCGACTCGAACTCCAAACAGTTGGCTGTGTATTTCAAGACACGGTAGAAGCAGCGCTGAAGACATGAGGTGGAAGGCAGGTTGATATTGAATACTGTTGCACCCATCTGTTTCTTATAAATATGGGCCACGATCACTACCTCTCCACAGTCTCCCACAGCAACTCAGGACTGTTCTGCAGCCCTGCAGTGACAACATTGACCCTGACACCAATGCAGGATCATCGTAACGGTGATTTGTGATTTTTTTTTAGATTTTGTTCTGCAAAACATTTCCAGTTTCATTTTTAATACTACAACAGGTAATATTGGGTGCAGTAGGTTTGTACCCAATGGCAGTGGTCGGATTCGAACCCACGTCTTCGTGGAGACTTGAGCCTTAATCCAGCGCCTTATACCGCTCGGCCACACTACCGCACATTGGAGTTGTTTTTCGTTCATTATATAACAACGGTCATTGGTTGAACATGTTAATCTTGAAAGTTCTGAGCCCCACGTGTTGGATTTGAAACTATTTGTCCCAGATACAGTGTTTGAGGCTTGATGCGGCTTCCCGTTTTCCAATCCATTTAATATCTCTTCAAAGTAGACCGGAGAGAGACAGAAGTAGTCAACGGTTTTCACGTCAGACGGCAAGGTGGCAGACCACAAGGTTTTCCAGTCATCAGTGCAGTGACACTAATTTACCTGAGTACTCTCAGTGTCGACATGTGTCAAAAGGGTTCAACTCAGACATTTCCGGCGGATACACGGAGTGCTCTCTCCAACCTATTTACCTGTGTTGTTCCGTCCAGCGAGACCTGGGCATGAACATCAATGTGTCCATAAAGTGTGCTCTCAATGTTCTTCATGAAGCAATCCGAGGTTCCGTTGATTGAAATTGCAAATGATATCGCTCACATTGGCTGCGATACAAGAAAATCTCTTCTGGACCCCCTCTGGGTATTCACAACCGTTCTAATGTGTGTGAACACATATGAACAGAAACGTCCGATATTGGACAAGGTTTTCGTGAAGTCTTTATGATTTAATGACAATTACTCGCCGTTGCCTTTACTGCAATCATGAAAACATGCACCACACCAGAAACTGTTCCGTATGCATGGTTCGACCCGTTGCCCTCTCAGTCTGGGTATTAATTCAAAGAAGAAATAAAAATTACCATTTCGAAACGGAGTTTCTGCGAGGATTGGGAACAGCATAAACTGGGCTCTTGTATATTATGAGGGGACAGGTTCCGGATAAAAATTGACGTTATTTCCTGAATTATAGAAGACAAATTTGTCGATTTTTACTCTAGAAAATGTTTGAATTACAATCAACAGAATGCAAGGGGCTTGTCATAACTGCAACCTTAATGGAATGGAAGAAGTTGAGTAGCTGAAGACAACCAAATATATAAATCACTTACCTACACAAAAACATCCGTGCACATCGGAAAGACCGAAGAGCACCCAGACGCTCAGTCACTTAACTCTGCATTCCAGCCAATCTCGTTGTCGTATCAGTCCCCTGTTGTCCAGTATTTATCTCCCCCGTCTTTGCAATAATCAAAGACTCGGTACTCCAGGCAAAAGAGCCCACAGTCGCCCCCTTTGATGCATTTAGTTAAAGCTACTAAAGAGAACATCGCATTTCGTCAAACGCAGACTTGCGTTCGCTTCCTTTCATTCTTTCACTGAAGAAGCGACAAAACCAGTCCCACAGTTTCCATCATATTGCAGCACCGGATTCCTCGATAAGATGTTGCAAACAATTGGAGGGCACGAACTTCAGATAACGCAGCAGCATATTTGAATCTGCGCAGAAGAGACTAACGTGCGTTTCTCCTCTTGCAGAGAGCGCCGCTCAGTAAATATTTTACAGCACCGGTGAGAAAATAACTGACAACTACTGGATTGCGAGCAATGTCGGGAACATGCTTGCCAAGCCCACTGTAAAAGGAATACCCTTTCAAGCCGTGGTTTAAATCACTGCTCCATTCAGTTGCAAAGCACCGTTTCATTACACGTAAAGTGGTTCAGTTTGAAGTAAATTGCAGAATAGAAGTCCAACGCGTTGTTGATTGCACCAACGAGCCCAGACGTATTAGATACATGTTCAGTCCTCACCTCGTCCTGTGTGGGCGCGGTGTCCAGTTCCGCCTCGCCCTGTGTGGATTTCCTACGTTTTCACTGTTTTCCTCCCATGTCCCAAGGACACGAAGGTTGGCAGCTTCTTTGGTCACCGTAATATGTCCACAGTGTGTCCGTTATGGATATTTGATAAGTGAATGGATAAGTGACTCTGGGGAAAATTGATAGGAATATTGGAAGAATAAAGAAAGATTGGCCTTTTTTTGGTAGTGAACATTTCTTGCGGACTGGGTGGTCGAAAAAGCCTGCTTTCCTGCTATATCCCTCTCTGCCTCCGTAACCTTATCGCTTAAAGGCTCATGTTTATGCGGCGCATTTTGTTTTTTCAGCATCGCAGTCGGTGGGAGAATATTGGGTAGAAACGCCGAGGACCCATTAAATGATGATCGAGCATCATCAGTAGAATAATGACGGGAATCACAATTCTTGTCCAATTTCCATTACAATGCGTGTTGTTCATGTTGAAACATTTGAACATAAAATTGGGATGAAGATTTACTGCTGATCAAATGTGGAATGAAGCTGAAATAAAAGTAAAATGGAAATATGATCTGTGTAGGGAGTGGAAGTTAAAGTTTCCAAGATCTCAGACGTCATCGACACATGGAAATGCTGTCTTTGAGCAACAGAACAACCCGGCATCCCTGGTTGCCTTTCAGCGCAAGGACCCAGCAAAGTTTTTTTCTTTGTTTTTTTTTTCATTCTTCAGTGTTCACATGATCCATATGATTTCCATTACAGATATAAGCTGCATATCATCCACATCTCATGCAAAATACATGTCAAGTTTTAGCAGTCACTAAGGTCAACACGATTTCAAGCTCTCACCTCTGAGGAAATGGTGATTTGCTGTTTCAGCGCCCTCAGAAGAGTTGAATGTCGGGGAGAAAACCTGAGATCACCATTCCTGGGTGGGCTCGAACCACCAACCTTCCGGTTAACAGCCGAACGCGAATGGCCGATTGCGCCACAGAGAAAGCTGGTGTCAATGCGCATGGACAGAAAATATAACGGTGCATCAACACAGATCAGAAACTTAATTCCATTTCCCATTCTGATTTTCCCTGCGAATTGATTGCTAGTGGTTTCGGGAGCTTTATAACGCTTTCTCATTGATGTATTAGAATTATTTATAATTAATAATTTAAAATTCCCGCGTGGGGAGTTCTGAACGAATTATGGCTATTTCAAAGCATCGCCTTCGTCGGTTCTCTGCAGTTTTCTTAACTTAAGGATTTTTCGAATATTTGATTTCAGAGAATCATATTCTCGTGTTCCCAACAGAGCTGTAAAGCAGCTCGCTGTCAGTTAAAGGAAAACGTGAGAGTGAGAAATGGAAGGGAAGTGTCAGACAGGGACCACGTGAAGGTGGCACCGGGTAGAAATTGGCAGAAATCGGAATAAGAGCTTTGAACTCTGTGTCAGGAAGCAGCACCAATGCGGTATTGGATGTGCTGAATGAGAGTTGAGAGATGGGGGTCAAATAACTCTGAAACAAATCTTCATTCTCCTACTCGTTTCTCGGATTCAACGTATCTCATGGAGTCATATCGATAATCAACAAGGTAATTGGTCTTTCGGCCGAATACGTCCATGCTAACGGATGAATCTCCCTGATCCAATCAGATTTGCCTGAGTTGGGCCCATATTCCTCGAAATCTTTCCCATCCAGGTGCCTGCCTGGATGTCTTTTAAATCTGTACTTGTACCCGCCTCTGCTCTTCCTCTGGCAGCCGCTTCCATAAACATACCACCATCTGCGTGAACAATCTGTCCATCAGAACCCCTTCAATCTTTCCTTTCACCTGAAACGTATGAGCTTCATTTTCATTCTAGTTTACCCAAGAAAAAGAGACAGTAATAATCCAATTTATCTGTGCCCCTCCTCACAGTCACTCCTCACACTCCGTTGTTCTTGGCGAAAACGCCCCAGTTTATCCAATCTCTCCTTCTCGGTGAAGCTGTCCAGTCAAGGCAACATCCTTGTGAATATTTTATCACCCTCGACAGCTTAACGACATCTTCCCTGCAGCGAGTCGAGCAGACTTGCACACAGTTCTCCACGTGCGGTTTCATCGATGTCATGTACAGCTCTAACATGACGTCCCAACTTTGTATGCAGTGCCCTGACTAATGAGAGAAAGCGTGACAAACATCATTTCTACCAACCTGTCGACTTGTGTCTTCAAATTCCGGAAACTATGTCCTTATACTCTGAGGTCTCTCGCTTCTACAACACTCTACAGGGAGCTCTAATTTACTGGGTAACTCCGAACCTGGTTTAACATCTCAAAATGTGACACTTCGCAGTTGTCCCAGTCAATTCATCTACCCGTCCTTGGCCACATTGAAGTTGACTGATGTCTTGTGATCTCAGATAACCTACTTCATTATACCAGAAATCTTGCAGCACAGATCCATACGGAACTCCACTGGTCACAGGTTTCCATTAAAAAAATGCAACTCTCCACTAACGGCCACCGACTCCCAGCGCCACGCCAAATTAACATCGAATTGACTGGTTCTCACTGAGTCCCAAGTGATCGAACCTTCCAAAACAGCCTACGACGCCGGACATTTTCAAAGGCCTTGATAAAGTCCATCTTCCTTTAAATGTCCACCGCCCTGGCCTCGTCAATCTTCCCGGTCATCTCCACAAACCTCAATCAAATTCGTGAGTCAGTTTCCTCCGCCGTGATGACAATCCCCATTGAATCGTTGCCTTCCCAAATACAGGTCGACCTTGTCTCTCGGAATACCTTCAAGCATCTTTCCCATCATAAATCCCTTCACCGGCCTGTAGTTCCCTGGCTTCTCCTTGCAGCTCTTCTGAAGTAAATGAGCAACATTGGACACCCTCCCGTCCTCGGGGTGCTTTCATGTGGTTAACGATGTTCTAAAAATCTCTGCTAGAGCTCCAGCAATTTCTTTCCTTCCTTTCCACATTGACAAAGGCTACACCTAGTCAGGCCCGGGGAATTAACCACAATGATGCACTCTAAAACTCCCAGTGCCTCCTCTTTTGTCATGTGGATATGATTGAAGACATCACTATTCACTTTCCTGAACGCTCCAGCTTCCATGAACTTCTCCATGAAAAATACAAACGAGAGATATCCATTTAAGACCTCGCCAATCTCCCTGTGGCTCGAAACATGGATAATCTCACTGATCCTTGAATGGACGTTCTCGTCCTTGTTACCCTTTGCTTTAATATCCACAGAATACCTTAGGATTCTCCTCGACCTTTTCCACCAAACCTATGTCGTGTCCCCATTTTGCCCTCCTGGTTTCCCTCTCGTCTTCTCCTACAATCCTTATACCCCTCAATGGATGCGATTCATCCCTGCTGCTGAGAATTCCTTCATTTACCTGAGCATTCTCAATTCTCTACATCAACCAGCGATCACTATTTCCGTCAGCCTTAGCCTTCCTTGAACAGGAATTGTGAGCTTGATTTATTCGACTGTTAAAGCTTTGATACCGACTGGTTAAGACTTTCTCATTCTATTCCCATTTAAAACTCATTTTCTTCCTCACTGCTGCTGATGTAAAGAGTTCAGTCCTGTGGACTGCATACCCACTTGTGAGGAGGTGTAGGATTAATAAACTATAACTGTATTGATATCTTAAGACGGATGAGAATTATGGCTGCTCGAAATACTGATTTAAAAAGTGTCCTTCAGGCCAGAACAGCCACAACACTGCTTTCCTGGGCTGGGTGCTGTGTGGTAATTGCTGTGTCTGGAACTGAATTAGATTCCCATTATGCTTGACTATGGAGATGATGGTCAATCTTAACGGAAAATGGGAAGGCTGTCTCAAACAATGAAGGTGATACCTGCCTTTGTCTCACCCGATTGCAAAATGATTAGCTGAACCTGTGGTGTGAGGCTGCTCTTTGTCCATCTGCAGTAGCCCTTTGTCCGTTTCCTGCTCAACCAAGAACTCCAGAACCTGACTCATTAAAGTGTGCGTGACAATACCTGTATAAATCTCTGTCTACCCCTTTGTACTGAGAGAACTCGGGAAGCGACTCTTAGTGAGTGGTGAAGAGAATTCTCCTAGCGGTGCACTGCTAATAAAGTTATTTGTTCGAATCGACCTCGTGGCACTGTGTTATTTACAGCGGACGGATAGGGAAATTGATTTCGGGACGACACTCGGATTGGACTGGGCCGAAATATCCCGAAAACGGGACCGAAACAGAAGAGGAATTGCACAGAAAAAAACATAATAGTTATTTATTTATCGGTCTGTCGTATTCAACTATCTGTTACTGAGTGCAGATATCCATACGCAGCCAATTCACCAACTCCCGGTACCCAGTAAGCGTCCATTTTTTGTCTGCAATCGCCGAGCTTCTGAGGTCCCGGCATGTCTTCGAGTCTTGGTTTTTAGCTGGATCCCGGTTGTTTCTTCACCCTCAACATCTCCCGCGGGCGCTGAGCCCAGTACTGATCAGTCTGTACTCAGCACCGCCTGTGTTATTGTCTGTCTGCTCCCCAGTTCATACCAGCATCAGCTGCCACACACACCCTCTCCTTCCCACCGCTATTTCATATGGAAGCACGGATTTAGTCATTGACTCCGTTTTGAATGTGTCCGTATTTTTTGTGGGACATTATTGATGGATACTTGTTGTGTGTGAGAAATAGAAAGACAGAGTGCGAGATTTCTGAGAGACAGAAATGAATAACTGCGGCAGAGAAATTACTGAGAAAGAGAGGAAGAAGGAGAGTAAGGAGGCGCGATGAAGGAATGCAGTGATGGACAGAATAGGAAACATCGGAGAGCAAGAGACTGAAAGGGAAGCGGAGCAGAAACGTGTGTGCGGGACAGAGATGGAAAGAGTACGACAGGGAGCGAGCGACAGAGAGAGGGACAGAGAGTAGATGAAGAGATGGGACTTTGCTTGTGAGCGGAAGACTGGAAGGTGGCGAAAAACAGAATCAACTGTATCACAAGCAGGTCGTTCGGCCCGTCGAGTTCGATCCTCCATTCAACAATGTTTGGTCGATTTCAAGACAATTTCTGTCTTTGGTTTTGTTCCCTGATTCCTTCAGTTTCCGGATTTCGAACTCTGTCTCTGCTAAATTAAGTCATTGACTGAGTCTTCACAGCGGTCCCATGGAAGAATTCACCTGAATCGAGATACTTCTCCTTCCTTCAGTCCTAAATAACCGTCTGCTTCAGAAAGTGGGAAAATAAAACAGAGCGGGAGACAGACGAGGAGTGAAAGATTTCTTCTGTGGTATGACGAGAGGGAGAGAGAGAGACAGAGAGAAAGCGCAAACATGACGGAGGTAACTTGGTTTCACAGCAGGTATGATGAATTTAACTGAATCAAGCAAAATCTCTTGGCGTCTGTTTCCAAGGTGAATAGGAACAACAAGAAGAAGCACTCACCTCACCACATGGAACAGAATCCAAAATCATGTTCTTGCGCAATATCAAACTGGGGAATTTTCGCTTATGAGGTTGACGTGATGACCGCTGCACTACAGAAACCACGCCGAACTGTTATACCATTTTACACAGAAAATGTAAGCCGTAGAACTTTGACAATAAAACAGAGGAAAGGAGTCCCGTGAAGTCGCTCCGTTCTGGGAGGAAGCAGGAGCTGGGGAAAGGTTTCAGCGTGTTACCACCGGTGCAGGAAAGGGACTGTCAGACCAACACGTTCACGGTCACACCAGAGAATCCGAGTTGGCGCTGTCGGTGTCATGAAGAAGCGGAATAGAGCAGCGCCACACTCACAGAATCTTCCCACCGCGAGGTGGGAGTCAGTTTAAACACAGGAGGCCTGAGTGTAAAGTTCTGGAAGCCGGCCCGAAAAATATAAAAAGGTGAAAACCAGAGCGCTGAGCATCTGTGCAAATAAAGTGGAGCGATTGTTTTTTTTAAGAAAAGGAGATTCTTGCAAACTGAACTGAACGTTAACTCTGTTTCACTTCCACAGATGCAGCCGGACCGGGTGAGAATTTCGAGCATTTCCGTTGAAAAATTAGAATGAGGTATCGGTCTGTCCCTTCCACCAATGATTGCCGACAATTCCCAGAGGGCAAACCATGCCAAGCTTTGCGCATGCGTACTAGGTACACGAGGTTTGCAGTTCCGCAGCGAATCGCTTTCCTGCCGCCGTGTCCGCGCACCAGCGGTGCACAGAACGGAAGAAGCGTTTGTGTGTGTTCTCCATTGTGAGCTGCCATCTGCCCCGCGGGGAGCGAAGCTCCGCAGCGGAAGCCTCGTCTCGGAGTGCGTGGAGTAGTAGCCTCGCTCCTCCTGTCACCACCGGCCGAGAGCCACCGCAAAAATCGGCAAGTTTCGAGCTGCTGAATGGCCGTCACCCGGCGCAAGCATCTGTCCAGTAACGCCAGGAACAAAGCTCCGTCCCTGGCCGGCCGGCCGCTTGGACATGCGCACTGAGTCTGTCACTTGCTCAAGGAAAATGCAACAGGGGATCTCTCGTCAACTGATGCGGCGCACAAGGACCCAAGAAACAGGGAGAGAACAGATGAAGGGGAGCGAATCGCAGAGGCGGACACACATTGTGAATGTAAGGTCGGCACATATACAGGCAGATGCATGTAACGCCTTGAATGAATAATTCTCATCTGTGTTCACTGCAGAGAAAGACGATGCAGCTGAAGTGTGCCGGGAAGGGGCGGTGGACTGCCAGGTCAATTTACCATGAAAAGAGAGAGGTGTTTGATGACATGGCAGGGTCATAGACAGAAAAAGGCAACCGCAGACAAAGACAGGGTGGCACAGCAGAGAGAGGAGCATGCAGATAGGAGTAAACTCAAAGGGATGGTGAGGTACATGATTAGACAGGAGTAAGGACAGAGAGTAGAAGCATGCACTCCTGTAGCAATGAGTTCGATGTTGATGACAATTGATTGTGAATGCTGCTGATGTGATGCACTGTGCCTGTGATCTGCTGCAAGTTAGTTGTGAACCCAAATTCGACTTTGAGAATTACAGTGAGCACCTGCCACAGAAAGCTTTTGGGAGAGTAAGGAAGATGGTATGTACTTAAGTGGTAATTGTAATGTGATGCAGAGGGAGAAGGGCTCAGAGGCAGAGACAGAGACAGAGACAGAGAGAAGCACATTGTGACAAAGTCTGTTCATGCAGATGCAGGAAACCCACTGACAGAAGCAGGAACACACTCTGACAGAGGCAGGAACACACACTGACAGGCAGGAACACACACTGACAGAGGAAGGAACGCTGACTAACAGAGGCGAGGTCACACACTGACTGAGGCAGGGGCCTTTAGTATCACTGGCTTGGACTCTCACTGACACAGACAGGAACACGGCCAGGCAGAAGAAATAATGCACAAGCATGTGCAAAGAAAGGAGTGAGAGAGAGGCAGACAGGCACTGGCACATACAATTTGAGGGCTAAGTAAACAAATTAAGAGGCTGACACTTGAAATATCAGAGGTGAATCTCTTAAAGGCAGGGTCATGCCCACCCAGAGAAGCACTCAGGAATATTCCGTGAGCTGCAGATGCAGAAACAGACAGAGTCATCGGCACGGAGAAATCGAGACATAGACAGGCACACCACAAGTCAGAGGCAGGGATAATCAGAGACAAAGGAAGTGACACTTGCTGACAGTGCAAATCATGGACAGGTGGGCACTAAAAAGGAGAGAGAGAAAAAGAAAGACAGACACGTCACAAAATTTGAGGGACAAGTATTCACCGAGACAAGGGCAGGGGAAGCATCCCACAGACAGTGGCATGTACATTCACACACATATAGACAGTCATAATTGCAAACCATGGCAGTCACAAAAAAAATCAGTGTCTGGCTCTCTCAATGTGTGTGGTGGATCACTTAAAGGGAGGATCATGCCTACTCACAGACACATGCAGGAATATTCCTGCAGCTGCACATGCAGACACAGTCATATGCAGGCAGAACTCCACACAGACAGGAACAACACAAGATTGAGGCAGGAACACTGACTGACAGAGACAGAAACCATCAAATACTGAGACGGTTCAATGCACAAATGGAAACAGGCACACAAGCACACGCCAGCAGGAAAGTGCATTTAGAGAAGTAACCACATGCTTAAGTCAGTTTACAGACAGACAGAGCAGAAAACACAGAAGGGCAGGTGGAATGGGAGAATGAAATGGGGAGAGGCAGAAAAAAAACAGACACACAGTCTACACAAACACAATCACGGCCACAGGTCCACACGTACACAATCACAGACACCGGTCCACACGCTCACAATCACTGTCACAGGTGCACACGTACCCAACCACAGACACAGGTGCACACGTACTCAGAGACACAGGTACACACATACATAATCTTTCTTTTTTCAATCTTTTTATTAACTTTCAAATTAGTACAAAATAATATATATAACATTAGTAATTATACATCTGGTGCAAATACATCAGGATAACAATCATAACAATTAATATATATAATCACAAGGAGTAAAAAAAAGTAATCCAGACCTACCGTTCTGTTATTAAGTGAACAAATACAAAAGAAAAGATTGAAAAGAAACGAAATTTAATTATATGGAAGAAAAACACCCAAATCAAAAAAATATTGATAATAAACCAATAAAACCAAAAACTTCAAAAAAAAATTGGACGGATATTTCTTCAATTGAAACGAAAAAATATATATAACGTCGTCAACTCCGCTCCTCTGTATTTCAGGGTGATTGAAAGGGATCTGAAAAGTTTCAGCTTATATCATATGGAAATATTGAATAAATAGACTCCAAACTGTCTGAAATTTAAGCGAAGGATCAATAGTATCACTCCTAAGTTTTCCTAAGTTAAAACATGCAATAGTTTGACAAAACCACTGAAATGTGGTGGGACGTATTGGGTCCTTCCATTTGAACAAAATGGATCGCTTGGCCATTCATGGACAAAAGCGATCATACGACGAACAGAAGCAGATAAATGGCAATGTTCCATCATTGGTAACCCAAAAATTGCAGTAATAGGATGAGGTTGTAAATTAATGTTCAATAGAGATGAAATAATGTTAAAATATGTCTTCTCAATATTTTTCCAAAAGGGGACAGGACCAAAACGTATGTGTCTGGGAAGCCACTTTCGAATTAATCTGTCACATGAAGGATTTATAAGATGAGAAAAATGGGCTAACTTGTCCTTGGACATATGGGTCCTGTGAACCACCTTAAACTGTATCAAAGATTGTCTGGCACACATGGAAGATGAATTAACTAAATGAAGAATTTTTGTGCCCGGAGATATTTTCCTGCCCTTCCATTAATTTTTTCGTGCTTGGCTCTGGAACATGCATACTTCCCATGTTTTGTTTTTCTCTTTATTATTTTACTTTAACAGTTTTAAGGTTCTGTTTGGGTAATAATTAAAAAATATAACTGAGTGACTGATTCCCTTTGTCTCTTTGGAATTAAAATAAGTGTATGTTCTGCAAGTCTGCTTGCAATTTGAAGAATTGTCTTGGCTAATCTTTCTTTTTTGGTTAGTCTATTGATGGTGCCTTGCATTCTTTTAAATTTGGAGACCTGCCACCAAATTCTCGGGGTTAAACAATATTGGGTAGCGTTCTAGCTGCCTCATGGCCAGTTTTCTGGCTTTGCTGGGTGGGGTGTGGGGCTGTTTTTGGGATATATATCTGAACTGTCGTCATATTCGGCTCCTCTTTGAACTTGTATTCCTCTTCCTGTTAATGAATCTCCTTAGTAACAAGTTTAACCCTTTACATACCATATTTTTTTTGGTCTATTAAAATGGATAAGATGACTGATTTTGTTACATGGAATACAAACGGCTTGAATAATTCAATTAAGCGTAAGAAGATCTTTCAAGTTTTTCATACTCTGAATGCTCAGATTATTTTTGCGCAGAAGACTCGTTTTTGGAAAGAGGATAATCAGCGCTTTTTTAGATTTTGGAGAGGTTAACAGTTTCATTCTAACTCACAAACAAAGGTGAAAAGAGTTTCTATTTTTATAGACTCCTCAATTTCATGTGTTCATCATGAGACAATTTCAGACACGAATGGACGATTTTAATAATTATTGGCTTACTTCATAACAAAAGAATGTTCTGGTTAATGTTTATGCACTAATGTGGATCATCCTGAGTTATTTTTAGTTCTTTTTAGTTGATTCCGGAAGTTTAGAAGTTTGGATATTTCTACACCCAAATGATAAAAAAAAATATTCTTTTCTCATGTCTGTCACAATTACTGTGGGACTGATGAATTTTTCTTGATGCACGATTGGTTCCACTTGTTTCTGACTGTAAGTACGATGCAATTGCCATTTCCGATCATGCACCATTGAAATTATCAATTAAATTAATGTACGTACCCTCTGGTGCTGGAGAATGGCGACTCAATCCTTCTTTATTGCATGATTTAGATTTTGTCCATTTCATTAAAGAACAGATTTCGTTTTTCATTTCAACTAATTTTACTGAAGAAATTTCCAGTGGGATATTATGGGATACCATTAAAGTTTATATCAGCGTTCAAATTATTTCATACTCTGCTGGACTGAAAAAAAGAACTGATAATGAATTACATATATTGGCTGATAAGATTAAAGAAATCGTCAAAATTACTCTGATGCTCTTAGTTTGGAGCTCGATAAAATGAGAACAGAACTTCAATTACAACACAGTTTATTATTAACATCTCCAATTGAAAATCAATTATGCAAAACCAAAAGTCAGTTTTATATACATGGTGATAAATCTGGTAAATTGTTGGCCAACCAACTGAAAGCTGTTTCAACTAAACGTCAGTTTATTAAAGGACGTAAACGAGATGGTAACTACACGGTTGACCATCATCAAATTAACAGATCTTTTCAAGAATTTTATACTTCTTTATATCAATCAGAATATCCTGAGGATTCTACATCAATGCATGATTTTTTAAGGAATTTGAAGACTCCGAAATTATCACTGAATGAAAGTTTAATATTAGATGCATCCATTTCAGAGGAGGAAACAAAGAAAGTAATTTCTTCAATGAATTCGGGTAAAACACCTGGTCCTGATGGGTATACAGTTGAATTTTTTAAATCCTTTTCTGACCTTCTCTCATCCCTGGTGAGGTAAAACTTTTAAAGATGCCCGATCTGTGGGTAAATTACCACAATCCTTTTATGAAGCAACTATTTCTTTAATTCTTAAGAAGGATCAAGATCTTACTGAATGTGCATGATAGACAGCTTTTTCTTTGTTGAACGTGGATTCTATTTTTTTTCCAAAATATTGACTTCTAGACTGGAAAAGGTAGTTCCACAAATTATTTCTGATGACCAGAAAGGATTCATTAAGAATCGTTATTTGCATTTTAATATTAGGAGGTTACTGAATATTATATACACCCTTCATCTGTAATTCCAGAATGTGCTACTTCGTTAGATGCCGAGAAGGCGTTTGATGGAGTTGAATGGGATTATTTATTTAACACGCTTGAGAAATTTAATTTTAGTTCAATTTTCATATCCGCGATCAAACTGATTTACCACACACCTATGGCTTCAATACCTACTAATAATCAGAGATCCCCCTTGTTCAGGCTTCTTTGAGGCACAAGACAAGTTTTCCCTCTGAGTTCTTTATTACTTAATATTGCTTTGGTACCTTTGGCAATTGTCTTTCTGGATTCTTCTGACACATTTGGTGTTAGTCATGGAAAGGGACTCATAAGATATCTCCTTATACAGATGAGCTGTTACCTTATATCTCCAAACGCCAAGAAATCTATCCCTGAAGTATCATCGCTACTTCCTCAGTTTAGCGTTTTCTCCGGTTATGGATTAAATCTTAATAAGAGGGAACTTCTTCCATTAAACATGCAAATCCAATTTATAGGCAATTACCATTTAGATTAATGACTGATTACTTTTCGTACTTGAGTGTTAAAATTACCAAGAAACACAAGGACTTAATTAAAGTGAACTTTTACCTTTAATTAATTATGTTAAACAATTATTTACTTAATGATCCCTATTCTCTTTATCATTGATTGGCCGAATTAATGAAGTTAAGATGAACATTTTACCAAAACTTCTGTATCTATTTCAGTTGATTCCAACTTTTATTTCGAAACCCTTTCTCGACACTATTGATTCCAAAATTCTTTCATATATATGGCAGAATAAAAACCCAAGGTTAAGTTAGAAATATATCCAAAGATTAAAAAAAAGGATGGTGGTATGGCTTTGCTGAATTCTAGATTTTGCTATTGAGCAATTAATACTTGGTACTTAATTTTCTGCGCACAAGGTTTAGATGTAATTCATTGTCCCTGTTGAGTACACCTTGAGTGTGAATCAGTGCAAGGATTTTCATTAGTTTCTATTTCAGGAGCTTCATTCCATTTAGCACTTACTAAATTGAGTAAGCAAATTACTAATCCAATGGTTAAACATACAATACAGATATTGTTTCAATTTCGTAATTTTTTTGGATTGAATAAATTTATTTAGCAAGTCCTGTTCAATTTATTTTTTTCTTTCAACCATCTAGAATTGACTCAGACTTTTTCTTATGGAGAATGAAGGGAATAACCTGTTTTCGAGATTTATTCATTGATGACTGTTTTTTTTAAATCTTTTGAACAGTTGTCGAATTAATAAAATCTGCCTAGATCACATTTTTTTGATATTTACACAGAATCTTTTTAAGTTACTTTAGCTTGTTTTCCGACACCAATTGAAATTACCGGAAAAAATAGGTTTTAATCCTCATCAGAAGGGCCTCTGAGCAATCATTTATGATCAGGTTATGAATATACGTTCAGAGTAACTTGATAAAATCAAGAATGAATGGGAAAGAGAACTCCAGATACTTTTACCTACAGAGATACACAGACACAGTCACGGACACAGGTCCACACATACTCAACCACAGACACAGGTACACACGTACACAATCACAGACACAGATGCACAGGTACACAACCACAGACACAGTTTCACACGTACACATTCACAGACACAGATGCACAGGTACATAGAAACAAGTGCATACTCACACGGTCACAGACACAGGTACATACAAACACAATCATAAGCACAGGTCCACATAGAAGAAAGGAAAGGCACACAGACCAAGAAGCAATCTCACTGACAAGCTGACAAACATATGGAAGCAGAGCAGTCACAAAATGAGGCATGTACACACACAGGCAGTGGAAGACGCACACACTTTTCTGTGGGCAGGCAAACACACAGAGAAAGAAAGGCAGGAAGACACACACAGGTGGGATGCAGAAAGACTTATAGAAACCAGAACAGGCACACAGATACATGCAGGAGCATTAGTTGACAAAGCCAGGTAAAACTGGTGATGAAAGCAGGTACGTGAATGTACAGAGGCTTCAGTGAATACTTCTCAGTTGTGTTCACTGTGGTAAAGGACGTTGTCGTTGGAGAATTCAGGGAAGGGAAAAGTGGAATTTGTGTGCAAATTTCTGTCACAAAGGAGGAGGAGTTAGATGTTCCAGAGAGATTGAAGGTGGATACATATCCCAGGCTTGATGAGATGTATCCCAGGCTGCTGTGGTAAACATGGGTGGAGATAGCCAGGTGCTGACTAAAATGATCAAATCATCTCTGAAAAAGTGCTAGAGGACGAGAGGATGTCAACTGTGGTGTTTTTATTCAAGAAGAGCAGCAGGAATAAACCAGGTCATTACAGGCCGCTGAGCTTTACATCAGTGGTGGGAAAGGAATTGGAACATTTTGGATGGACAGGCTTAATCTACACTTGGACAGTCAGTAATGCTCAGGGGCAGTCTGCATGGTCTTGATCAGAGGAATCCCTGTCTGACTAATTTGTTTATTTTTTAAAGTGTCAACGAGCTGTGCTGATAAGGATAACGTGGTACCTCTGCTCTGCAAGTAATTCATGAAGGCAATGGATGAAGTCTCACATGGGAAAATGGTTTAAAAGTTATGGAGGTGACATGGGGTGCAGGGTCATTTGTAACATTTCATCCGAAGCAGTCCTGGTGAATGTTGGTAGATGTTGAGGGTTGTGTACTGAGAGGAAGTGTGTGGTCCATGTTTAAACAGAGGAATCTGTGCTGGGCCCTTGATGCCCGTGACAGACAACTTTGACATGGATATCAAGCTGGAAGGAATGGTTAAGTTCAAAAATGGCATGAAAGTTGCTTGTGTTGGTGATCAGGAGAGGAAATTGCTTCATTCAAAAGAGCTGGGTGGTAGAGACTGTGGCAGGAACACTCACAGGGAGGGGGCAGGAACACTCACAGGGAGGGGGCAGGAACACTCATAGGGAGGGGGCAGGAACACTCACAGGGAGGAGCAGATTCACTCACAGGGAGGGGGCAGGAACACTCACAGGTAGGGGGCAGGAACACTCACAGGGAGGGGGCAGGAACACTCACAGGGAGGGGGCAGGAACACTCACAGGGAGGGGGCAGGAACACTCACAGGGACAGGGACATTGACAGGAAGGGTGTTGAAAAACCTGGAGCCATTTGGAGATGCAGATGGTCAGAGGCAAGAGCAAATGCACACAGAGAGACACACTGGCAGATAGATGCAGGACAGTCAGAGACTGGGGAAAGGGCACTCAGGTAGAGTCAGGTACGCATAGTGTATACAGATACTTGGTGCACAAAAATACAATGTTTGTGTTTGAATAGTGAAAGAGACAGGCGCACTGTCAAGCTGCTCTGCACACAGGTAGAAAGGGAAACATTTATAACTTGGCACAGTGACAGGTTGAAAGAGAAGCAGTGGGAGGAGCACACAGAGAGAAGTAGGTGCTGTCACAGACAGAGACTGGATTTTCCTCAGGGAGAGCCTGGTACCTTCATAACAGTGCCGGTTACACACACTGATAACATATAGACGCATGCACACAGACTCACTGAATGACAGTGGCATGCATACTGAGAGCCTGAGGGAGGCAACTAAATGGACAAGGCCAGGTGAACACAAATATATAGGCAGGTTCAGCCCAACCAGAGAGGGACACAGAACCATACAAACTTGCAGAGAGTAAAGAGCGGCTTGCGCACCCACAGTCAGGTACAACAGCACACAAAGAGGCGAACTGGTACACACACTGACAGGGGGAATCACACACAGACTGGCATGCACATAGAAACACAGAGTGAGGCAAGTACATGGTCAAAAAGATTTGGATAAGAAAAGAGAAACAGAAAACTTCACGGACAAGTGAAGGTGTCCCCAAGTGAAGTGGGAGTTTGATGCACCGACACAGATTGATACATAACCGTAAATAGACATATTATGCAAGACAAAGAATAAGAGAGATGCAGGATCATACAAAGAGGGGGGCAAGTACTCTCAGAGACAGGACAAGCATGCACAGGGACAGAGGCAGGCACACTCACAAACAGACAACATTACATACATGGGCAGGCACACAGATAGCGTAAGCAGGCAGACGCATTTTCAGCGACAGGTGCACTCAGTATCAGTGATTGTCACACTTACAAGCATGGTCAGACAGGAAGGACATGCAGGGAAACTCACAGCAACTAAAGTGCTCACACTGTCAGATTCAGGAGCAAATACATATAGGAAGGCACACCAGCAGATAGACTCAGGTACATTCATGGACTGTGCAAGAATGCTCTCACATAAAGGCAACTCCACATACATACAGAGACTGGGAGATCGACAGACAGAGACAGTCACAGACACACATAGAAATAGCCAGTCACAGCAACAGCCAGAATCAGACACAATCGGTGATGGATTCAAATACACTAAGACAGGAACTAGAACACTCAGGTACAAAGAGAGATACATTCTCACAGCTTCAGCCAGGGAGACTGGCAAACACAGCTGTACACTCACATGGAGAGAGGCAGGCACAAATAATTTCAGAGTGAGCTGGACGTGGTGTCAGACGTGGTCACATTTCAAGACTGGATGAGGAAATTAAGGAACACATACAGACACATTCACCCATGAGAGAACTTGTTTGTGTCATTGGTCCACTGACCAACAATGAACATTGGGAAATGCTGTTCCAATGAGAGTTGGAAAGGACAGGCCGATACTGAGAGACAGGAGACAGGAAAGGCTCAGTTTGCATCAGATCACACATCCCAAAGCGACACGCAGCCAATCAAAGAATCTTTACCTGCATCCAGGAGAGAGGAAGCTGCTGCAGACAGTCATGAAACCCTCAATAATGTGATTAAAGTTGTCTGCGGATGACTGTGAATTGCACTTCCTTGCAGAGAATATTTAAAATGGTTAATTTATTTTCAGCGCGGTCTGGCATTCCGAACGTCATTTGTTGAACTGTTCTCTCTCGCCTGCATGTTTTCTTTCAGTCACTAACACATGGACACACAGCTCCCTTTCTACATCAACAGTTCCCAATCTATCACTAATTAAATATTGTTCTGTCTTTCTGTTTCACCAGCCGCAGTGGTAACTTCATACGTATCCATGTGAAACTCTGTCTGTCATGTATCTGTCCACTCATGTAGATTGTACAATGAAAACACAAGAGACTGCAGATACTGGAATCTGGAGAAACAAACAATCTGCTGGAAGAACTCAGTGGGTGCAGCAGAATCTGTGGGAAAGAAGGAAGTGTCGACATTTCGGATAGAAACCCTGCATCAGGACTGAGAGTGGAGAGACGAGATGGCCGGTATGAAGAGGAGAATGTGAGTAGTAAGGGAGGATTTCGGGTTGATTGGTGGACTGAGGGGTGTGTAAGGTGATCGACAATTCGTGCCAGGTGGGGGAGGTGAGCCCGGGAGATGTGGAAGACAGTGGCAGCTGAGGAACTGCCTGTGCACCTGTGTACCTGTGCATACATGAACTTGTGAATATGACAATAAACTCGACTTTCAATTTGCCGTTAGTGTCCAAATAGGAACTTAGTATTTTGCCCAGGTCAATGCCAGGAGAATACTGGTGCTCGGTAAAATATTGTGCCCTCGCATGTAGAGGCTGGAATGGAAAGTATTCAGTTCAGCTGGCAGCCGGTTGATGATGATCTGAAATCCGTGCAAAGTTGAGCAAAAGCAGGGTCAGCGAGGTCATTAAAATGCAGCCTTTGGAAAGGTCCACATCAGCACAACAACCACCTGCCCAGCACTCAAAGTGCAACAGTTGCTGCAAATGTGAAAATGAGCAGAGAGAACACTGGAAACAGTTTGCAGATGAGGCGCTTTCAGAGTTGAGATCAAGGGAATTACAGAATTTAATATTCAGCTCTGGAATCATCCCCCAGGTCATCACCATCCGCCTCTCACGTTTGATCCCATTGTTTAGATTTACTCGGGACTGAGTGCTCGTTCCCCGCCCTTCCAAGACTCCACATGAACGGTTTTTCGATGCTGTATTCTGCTTTTGTTTGTTCTGTGGTATTGAAGACACTGACAATGACCTGAAATATTGGGCAGTGTTTGAAACAAGGACAGGATCAGTGACGTTCATCAAATGACGCTGTTGGGGAATAACCATGAAGTGGACAGCTGGAGTTATAATAAACATGAAATAATGGGATGGAACAGAAATGCCCAGAACTTGAAGAAACTTTTCTGGAGAGGGTAAAATTAAATAGTCGCTGTTCTGCTTGATGCCTTTTCATCGGACGTTCATGATCCTTGCATCATAGTTCATGTCAATATTCGGCATATTTGATGCTGACTTCGTTATGTTGTAATTTCTGATATAACCAGTAAGCACCCCCTTCACAACTAAAGTTAGACTCTGGTGACCCGCCCCTGCGACCACAGTGAATCGTTCTCTGCGGTCTGCTGACATTCACACATCAAATCGAGACTCTCGGTCCCTCCAAGGAGGTCAGTCTGACCATCCATGTGCATGAGGTATTGTCAGCCTTTGCACAAAATTCCCGTTCTTAATTATACATCTTTTTTTTCTGTTCAAATCTGTTCAAACCTGATTCCAAGTGTTTCAGTTGCGAGGAGATAAGATTTTGCAGGGCCACCTGTACTGCTATTTGTATTTCATTGGAAGATACACATGAATCCGCCCTCCATCACCGGCAGTGACATTTATTCACTTCATTTCCTGGTGCCCTCAATTGAACTGGAACTATTGCCCAGGTCAATGTAAATTGAAGGCGGACGCTCGGTAAAATATTGTGCCCGCACATGTACAGGCTGGAATCAAAAGTAAACAGTTCAGCTTAACCCGATTAATTATGAACTGATATACGTGAAAAGTTGAGGTAAACAGGTTCAGCGAGGTAACTGAAGTGCAGCCTTAGCAGAGGTTAAGGTAAAAACAACACTCACCTGCCCAGCACTCAAAATGCGGCAGGTGCGGCAAATTTGATCACGAGCAGAGAAAACACGGGGAACAGTTTGCAGATGATGTGCTTTCAGGGTTGATATGAAGCGAATTACAGAATTTAATATTCTGCAATCATTCCCCCAGTAGTCACGAACCACCTCTGACATTTGATCCCAATTTTTGGATTTGCCGGGGACCGAGTGCTTGTTTCCCTACCTTCCATGACTCAGTCTGAATGGTTCTTCGATGCTGTCATCTGCTGTTGTTTATTCTGGAGCATTGCAGACACAGACAAAAACATGACTCCTGAACGGCGAGAATGAGAAAGTAATAACAGGAAAGGAAACAAATGGGAGGTAATTCGAACTAGTTATTTGCCTCAGTCTTTACGATAGAGGATTCATCAGACAGTAAGTTAGAACTTTTAACATTCTCTAATGAGGGATACGGTATTGGATTCATGAATGATTGTAACGCTGAACAAGCCACCCGGATCATCGGCCTCCATCCAAGGGTTTTAATGGACGTGGCGACAGAGACGTCACAGTGGAGCTGTTCTTTGCTTACTTTTTACCTTACACTGTACCTGCAGTGTGCCGGCTAATTACAAAATTCCAAATGTGACTCACTTTTATACAAGGAAACAGCAGAGAAAAAACGAAGAGCTACAGATCAGTTCGCTGGAAATCTCTTGTTTTCAATGTACCTGTGTATGTCATCTGGGAGGGAATGATCGTCCCTGTACTTGGAGAAGCTTCATGTCATCAAATTTCGTCAAAGTCGTTTTATGGAAGGAACATCGCACTTGACAATTCTTTTCGAGGATGTAACGTACAGAGTTGAGAGTTGATTTGCATCTATTGGACATGCAAATACATTGCTTCCATGTATTTGCATGCCTAAAAGATCCATATAAAAGGGCTATGCCTCAGATAAGTGCATAGAGCACTGAGGATCGTGAATTACCATGTTGTGAAGAACGGCTTTCTGACACAAAACAAAAAACAAATCAAAGGAATAATCCTTTCCAGCTTGGAAAGATGGTGTTCCTGCAGAACCCAGGCACTCAGTTCAGAACCCTAGATAATTTTGTGTACAGTGTTGTCTTGGAGAAGGAGGCAGCGTGCAGAGTCTGCAAGTTTACTGACGACGGGAAAGGAGTAGGATGACAAGCAACATTTTGCAGCTAATTTTCAATGTCAGCTTTTGACAACTAACATGAGCTCAGTGTTGGACACGTGGATCGGAAAGTGTCAGAGGGATATGGGCCAAATGTGGGCAAGTGCAATGAGCCTCGATGGGCATGCTGGTCGGCATTGAACAGTCGGGTAGAATGATCGGATGATTCTCTGACACAATGAATCCGTCAGGAATGGACTGTCAGCACACTGCTTTGTACACCAGTAGGAATGCACCACAGGGGCCCAGACACACACAGACACAGTCACAGCAGCACTAACTCACAGCCAACACACCAATACTACTTCATGTTCAGAAACAGCATAGTTCACCAGCACTAACTGAATGAAAGTAAGAAGCTTTAGAACAAGCAGAAGCTCACCATAAAGACACAGCTCAATACAGCAGCACCAAGTCACCACACATTCAAAGACACATACACCAAGAGTACATCACCAACAGGACACAACACATTTCACTCCACTTCCTCAGAGTAAGGTATATTCCTCAGACACACACTACCTAACTATAAGGACACAGCCCATTGCATGCACAACAATGATATTGATCTGATTTCTTCTAATACACACACAATAAAACAATTTGATATCACCCATACTTCCACACTGCATCAGTGTAAGCAAACTTTCCATACATCCACAGTGCATCACCGTAGGGACACATTCTGCACACCCACACTGCATCATCATAGGGACACATTCTGTGCACCCACACTGCATCAGTGTAAGGACACATGCTATGCACCCACATTGCATCAGTGTAAGGGCACACCCTGTGCACCCACACTGCATCACTGTAAGGACACAGCTCTGTTCACGATCAGTAAGTCAGTGTAAGGGCACAGATCAATACACTAGGGGCGAGGGGAGAGTGGTGAGGGGTGAGGGGAGAGGGAATGGGTGAGAGGGAGTGCAAGGGGGAAGAGGGGATGGGGAGTGGGGAGAGGGGCTTTGACAGAGTGCAGAGAGGATGGGGTGCGGGGAGTGTGGAGAGGGGAGAGTCGAGGGGTTGGGAGAGTGGGCTGATGGGGAGGGAGGGAGAGAGGGGAGTGTGTGGTAGGAGGAGAAGGGAGGGGGAGGAGAGAGGGTGAGAGAGGGGGAAATGGCAGTGGGAAGAGAGAGTGGGAGAAGGAGGGATGAGGGGTGTGTCAGGAGTCTTGAGTGAGTGCATAGAAGGTAGTGATGGGGAGGGAGTGAGGGGTGGGGTGGGGGAAAGTTAGGGAGGTGTGAGAGGGATGGAGGCGGAGGGTAAAGGAGGGGAATGTAGGGGATAAAAGAAGGAGGGGGCAGGGGAGGGAGATGTATGTGGGATTTAGGGGGAGGTAGTGGGGATGGAGGCGGAGGGACTGGTGGGGGGAAGGAGGGTGGATGAAGGAGGGTGGGGGTGGAAGCGGAGTGAGGTGGAGGGAGTGGGACGGTGCAAAAGAGGAGGAGGGAGGAAGAGAGTAAAGAAGGAGAGTGAGAGTGGGGGGAGGGGGAGGAAGGGTGAGAGGGGATAGAGGGAGTGGGAGTGGGAGGGGAGTAGATGGGGTAGAGGGGAGGTTGAGAGGGTGCGAGGAGAGGAGGGGAGGGATGGTGAAGGAAGTAGGAGGAGAGGTTGAGAGAGGAGAGTAGGAGGGTGGATGGTGGAGCAGGGTTGGGGGAGTGGGTTTGGGGGAGGGATCTGGAGATGGCGGATGGAGGGGTGCGGGAGATATGGATACTGGGAGGGGAGTGTGGGGGAGGGGAGTTTGGGGGAGAGTGGAGGCAGTGGGGTAATTAGGAGAGAGTGTGGGGGTTGGGAAGAGGGATTGGAGTGTGGGAGGGGTAGTGGGGTTTGGGGGAGGATTTGGGTGTGGGAGGTGGGTTTTGGGAGTGCGACGGGTGGACTGTGGTGTGGGAGAATGGCAGGTGGTTGGAGGGGAGAAGAGGGGAGGGTGGAGTGTAGTGTGTGAGGATGGGAGGGGGGATGGAGGAGGGTGGCATGGGGAGGGGCAGTGGTTTTAAGAGGGGTGTTGGGAAGGAGGAGGATGTGTGGGGTAGTTCGAGAAGGTGAGCGAGTGGGGATTGGAAGTGGGAAGGAGGGGAGGGGAGGGAAGGATTGGGGAGGGAACAGATTGGGATGGGGAGGGGGAGTGGGATAGGGAGGGGATTGGGATGGGGAGGGGGAGAGGGATAGGTAAATCAGATGGGGAGGAAAGTGGAGGGCATTGGGGAGGGAAGGGAGTGTGGGATGTGTGATTTGCGGGGGAGGGGGGGAAGAGGTTGAGGTTTGGAGGAATAAAGGGGAGGCAGGAGGAAGGGGAGGGGTGGAGGGGAGGGGTGGAGGAAGGGAAGTCAGGAAGTGGAGAGTATGATGGGGTGGGAAATGTGGGGGAGGGGTGGGGTTGGTGATTGTGGGGGTGGGGTGAGGTCCTATGGGGAAGTGGGGAATGAGGGGGGTTTATGAGTGGAGGGAGGGGGAAGTTGGGGAGGAGGAAATGGGAGCAAGTGGTAGGGGTCAGGGGAGGGGTGGAAGGGTAGTGGGGGCAGAGGGGGAGGGGCAGAGTGGAAAGGGGAGAGGATGGAAAGGTTGACGGGGAAATCGAGAGGCGGGAATGAGAGGAGGGGTGAAAGGGAAGGGGTAAGGGGGAGCGGGCAGAGGGGACAGTGGAGGGAGAGTGGGGATTATGACGGAGGGGAAGAAGATGGGGAACAGGGGAGGGGAGTAGGGTAACAGGGGAGGGTGGTGGGGAGGGTATGGTGGGGGTGAGCAGTGGTGAGGGGGTTTGAGAGGGTGAAGGTTGTGTGAGAGTGGGGATGGGTGTGGGGGGTGGTGTGAGGGGGAGGGTGGGGAAGGGGGTGAGTGGGTGAGGAGGGACACAGGGAGTGATAGGTTGAGGAAGGTGAGAGGGGGATTGTGGAGAGGAATGGTGGTGAATGGGGAGGGGAGGCGGATGGTGGGGAGTGGGAGAGGAATGAGGAGTGGGACGGATGGTGAGGAGGGAATGGGAGAGGTAGAGGGGGAGGGGGAGCAAAGGGAGGTCGAGCAAGGGGAGGGGGATGGGGAGGAGCGGGTGGGTGAAGGGGGTGGATGAAGTGGGTGGATTACGGGGTGGAAGGATGAGATGGAGGAGTAGTGGGGAGGGAAAGGTGGGAGGGGGAGGGTGGAGGGATGTGGGGTAGGAGGAGGAGTGATGGATGTGATGGAGGACGGAGGAGGAGTGGGGAGTAAGGAGAGGAGAGGGGAGGAGGGGGAGCGGTATGAGGAGGGGGATGTGGAGGAGGGGAGGAGGAGGCGGGAGGAAGGGGATGAGTGGGGGAGGAGTGGGAGGAACATGGAAGAAGGAGGAAGGAAGGTGGAGGGGAGGAAGTGGAGGAGTGGGGAGGGAGGAGTGTGGAGGAGAGGAGAGGGAGGAGGAAGGGAGAGGGAGGAGGAGGGGTAGGATGAAGGTTAGGACAAGTGGTGAGGAGGGGCAGGAGTGGGGAGCTGGAGTGGGGGGAGGGAGTTGGGGAGGGAGTTTGGTGAGGGAGTGGGAGGTTGAGAAGGAGTGGAAGGAGGGTGAGGAGGGGGAAGAAGGTGTTGGACGGTGTGGGGTGGGGTGGTGGAAGTCGAGAAAGTTTAGGAGGGGGGATGGGAGGAGGAAGGGTAGGATGGGGGAGGAAGGGTAGGAGGGCGGAGGAGTGGTGAAATAGGAGGGGGTGGGAGGAAGAGAGGAGGAGGAGGGGTTTGGGGAGGAGGGGGGGTGGAGGAAGGCGTAGCAGGGGGGGCAGAGGTGGCAGGCGGAGGGGGAGAGGGTGAGAGGGGATAGGGAGGGGATGGGGAGGAAATTGGGGGAGGAAAGCGGGGAGGAGGAGGGGAGGAGGAGGCGGAGGAAGGAGAGAGAGGGGAGGGATGGGGATGGAGGGGAGAGGGGAGTTGGGGGAAAGGGGAGGTGGGGGGTCTTGAGGATGGGAGGAATTTGAGGTGGAGGGGGTTGAGGTGGAGGCAGTTGAAGGGTGGAGGGGAGGAGGGGGGAAGGGGCAGGAGGGAGGGGAAGGAGGATGGTGGAGGGAGCGGGAGTAGGAGGGTGGGAGGGAAGGGGAGGAGGGAGTGGGGAGGAGGGAGTGTTGGGGAGGAGGGGAAGGAGGACGGGGAGGAGTAGGGCATGTGGGTGATATATGGGGGAGGAGGAGGGGGAAGAGGAGGGGGAGGGTGAGGAGGGGGAGGATGAGGAGAGGATGAGGAGGGGTTGGGGAGGAGGAGGGGGAGGAGGGCATAGCAGGAGGGTGCAGAGGTGGAAGAGGGAGAGAGGGAGGGGAAATGGGTGAGGGGATGGGAGAAGGAGGAGTCGGAGGAGGAGGGTGGGAGGGATGGGAGGCGAGGAGGGGGAAGAGGAGTGAAGAGGAGGGGCAGGTGGGGAGGAGGGTGATCTGGGGACGAGGGTGATGTGGGGGATCTGGGGAGGAGGGGGATGTGGGGGATGTGCGGGGTGGGAGGAGGAGGGGAAGGAGGAGGGGAAGGAGGAGGGGGATGTGGGGTGGACGAGGAAGAGGGTGGAGGGGGTATGAGGAGGAGGGGAGAAGGTGGTGGGACGAGGATGGCGAAGCAGGAGGGGACGGAGGTGAGAGGTGGAGGGGGATGGGGAGGAGGAGAGGGAGAGTAGGAGGAGAGAGGGTAATGGGGAGGACGAAATGGAGGAGGAAAGGGGAGGAAGGGGGGAGGAGGGTTGTTGGAGGAGAAAGAGGATGGGGGCAGGGAGGGGGAGGAGGAGTGTGGGGGAGTAATGGGAGGAAGGGGGAGGAGGAGTGTCGAGAAGGAGGGGGAGGAGGAGGGGGAGGAGTAGGGGGATGTGGGGGCAATGAGGAGGGGATATGAGGAGGGGATATGAAGTGGGGATATGAGGAGGGGAGGATGAGGGGGAGGATGAGGGGGAGGATGAGGGGGAGGTTGAGGGGGAGGATGACGGTGTAGGATGAGGCGGGTAGGATGAGGGGGGTGTGGAGGGGTGTGTGGAGGGGGGTGTGGAGGGGGGTGTGGAGGATGGTGAATGGGGAAATGGGGGGATGGATGGTGTGAGGGGGATGAGGAGGGGGGATGAGGATGGGGAGGAGGAGGGTGGAGGATGGGGAGGGAGAAGGGGGAGGAGTGGGGATGGAGTAGTGGGGATGAGGGGGAGTGGTGGTAGGAGGCGGGCTAGGATGTTCAGGAGGAGGGTTGAGGAGTGGGGAGGGAGGAGGAGGGAGGGAAGAGGGAGGGAGGGAGGAGTGTGAGAAGGGTGAGGAAGGGGTTGGATGGTGTGGAGTTGAGTGGAGGTGGTCGAGGAAGTTTAGGAGGGGGAGGAGGAAGGGTAGTGGGGGGAAGTGAAAGGGTAGAAGGGTGGAGGAGGACGGGGTAGGACTGGTGGTGGAGGGGAGAAGGGGAGGAGGCAGAGGAGGGGGTAGAGGAGGGGTGAAGTAGGAGGGGGTGGGAGGAGAGGGGAGGTGTAAGGGAGGAGTATGAGGAGGGGTAGGAGTGGGGTGTCGGATGGAGGAGGGGGGAGTAGGGGGCAGAAGGGGGGAGGGGGATGGAGGGTGGAGGATGTCGGCGAGGAAGGGGGGACTGACGTGCATTCTTATGTTTGGTAAAATATTTGCTTTATACGCCTTTTCCTGTAAGTTTTGAACAAACACAAACGATCATCAAATGACAAACAAAGTTGGTTTTGCTCTTGATTTGAAGTATACCGATCAATGGTGTGTGACCGCTTCTTTCCCCTCCCGCACCTGGTTCCATCTGCCCGTCACCCACACACTCCACCCGCTCGGTCCCCGACACGCCCCATCTCCCACCGTTCCCCTCTGCCCAACCTCCCTCCCTTCTCTGCTTCCACTCACCACCTTCCTTCCTAATCAGATCCCATCATCTCCGGCCCTCTGTATCTCCACCAACCACCCCCAGCCTCTCGTTCTGTCTCCACCCGTCCCTCCCCCACCTGGCTCCATCAGCCAATCAACCGCTCCCCGCCTGAATCCACCTATTTCTGACCAGCTCCTTTCCCACCCTCCCATCCTCCTGCGCTTTATACCAGCCCGGACGCCCACACAAGTGCAGCTTCTTCCCCACCGCTGTCAGACTTCTGAACCAGTCACCTCTCTCACACCCCCTTCCCAGTGGTGCTGCCCCGTATTCTTCATTCCATCTCTCTCGATTGTTGTCACTTTAATAGATTTTGATACAATACTTCAAACGGCAATTTCTGCCCCAGTCTGCTGCTGCCTGCGCCCGTCCTTGGATTTATTGTGTGTGTTATTTCACCGTTTCCTCCACAAACTTCCTGCGACCAATGCAGTTCATGCACCCTGGTAAATCTGACAATCAACCGATCTCATCAAGTTCACCACTTTCCCCCGACTGATCCTGATTTAATTGAACCGTCTCCTTTTTTCTCCGGGATTGACGTTTGACGATTCTCCGCCCATAGTCCCTGCAGAAACAATCCCTGTGTGCTAGTTGCTGCCGGGTGTGCGGTTTCCTTTTTTTTTGAAACAAAATTAATTTTATCCATAATAAAAGACAAACTAAATACAATTATAAAACAGTGCAAACTTTTACATTCTTGTACAGATCATTCATTAGAGTTACCTTTTTATATTAACAAAAAGCACCGATGCCACACGTGTGGCTCCCTGGAAGCCACCCGGTCCCGTATGTTGACAATGTTTCTGCTGTCGGCATGAATGAAGATCCCTTGTTGTGTCACCGACTGTTGATTCTGAGCCCAGACATACGCCCAGCCCACCTCCAACCCACCCAGTGACGACACACCTACAACTCACCTGGTGACGTGCCGTTGCCGGGAAGACGGAGGAGCAGTGGGAGGCAACCTGCGAGCTTCAGTGCTCCGCCTTTGTGTATGGCTGAGGGGCCGGTGATGCTTCACCTGCCACTGTCCCAAGTGCCGCCCGCTCCCCCGCTTCTCTCCGGGACCGCGGGCAGGTTGAACCGTAATGCAGATCGGTGCCGGTCTCCAGCGGATTCACCAACCAGTGAGCGGTCAGTGCGGGTTTGGGGAGAGCCCCTCACTGGATGCACAGGTTTGCCTTGTGTCGCTGTTCCGCCCCGAATTCCCGCAGGATCCGGCCTTCTGTTCTCTGTTCTCAGGCAGAATCTGGTTCCGATTTCTTTCTGATCCTCTGCTCTTTACGGTTTGTGGTTTCGGCTGCTCCCTTTCTCGGGCACTGGGCCATGGTTCTGATGGATCGTTGCTGGGAGTGTTTGTTGGTTTTGTCGGCAAATACGGGACATCGGCAACCTCCCGCCACCCTCAGCGGAAACTGTTGGAAGAAATTGAATCTCTCAAAACGGAGGCAGAAACGTGCGTTTCTTTTACTGATGAGGGTGTTAACGGGTATTGTTACAACCCCGCCAGACAAAGTTCGGTAGCTCTCGGTGACACTAATGGTGACCATCCCTCTCTCTCTCTCCTCGCTCTCCCTTCCCCAATCTCACTCCCCTCCCCCTATCTCACTCCCCTCCCCCTCTATCTCTCACCCTCCCCTTCGCAATTCTCCCCACCGCCTCTCTCTCCCCTCCACCCTCTCTCTCCCTCCCCCTCCACCCCTCTCTCTCGCTCCCCCTACCCCCTACCCCCTACCCCCTACCCCCTCTCTCTCCCCCACCCACTCTCTCCCCATCTCCTCAATCTCACCTCCTCCCCTCTCTCCCTCCCACCTCTCTCTCCTTCCCCCTCTCTCCCCATCTTCCCCTCTCTCCCTCTCACCCACTCTCCCCATACCCCAACTCTCTCCCCATACCTCCCTCTCCCTCCAACTACCCCCTCACTCCTACTCCTCCCTCTACATGCCCCCTCCTATTCCCCACTCCCTCTCACTTTCCCCGCCCTATCTCTCTCCCCCACCCGTCTCTCTCCCCCACCCGTCTCTCTCCCCCACCCGTCTCTCTCCCCCACCCCCCCCTCTCTCCCCCACTCCCCCTCTCTCCCCCACTCCCATCTCTCTCCCACTCCCCCTCTCTCTCTTAGCCCCCACTCTCTCCCTCCCATCTCTCTCTCCCTCCCTGCGCTCTCACTCTGCCCCTTCTCTTCCCGCTCTCTCCCCTTCACACCCATTCTCCCTCCCACTCCCCTCCATCCTGCCCACACACCCCTCTCTCCCCCGCATGCCCCACTCTCCCCTCCTCATCTCTCACTACCCCCTTTCTCCCCATCTCCCCTCTCTCTCTACCCCTCCCCTTTCTCTCCACCTACCGCCCCTCCCTGCCCCCTATCTCCAAACCTCTCTCTCTACCTCGCCTCTATTCGTCTCTCTCCCTCCCTTTCTCCCTCCCAGCCCTATCTCTCTCCCCCGCTCTATCTCTCTCCCCTCACCATCACCATCCCCTTTTTCTCCCCTCCCCTTCTTCCTCCTGCCCCATCTCTCCCCTCCCCTTATCTCTCCCTCCACAATCTCCCCCACCCCCTCTCTCTCCCTCTCCCTCCCTCCCCCTCTCTCTCCCGTCTCTCTCTCCACTTTCTCTCCCTCCCCCACTCTCTGTCCCTCCCCCACTCTCTTCCCCCTCTCTCCCTCCCTCTTTTTCTCACTCCATCCCCCTCTCACCCCTCTCTAACTCACCTGCCTCTCACCCCCTCCCTCCCACTCACTCCCCACCTTTCTGTATCTCATTCCTCCTCTCTCTCTCACTCCCCCTCTCTCTTTCCTCCCTTACTCCCTCACCCCTCTCTTTCCCTCCCCTCTCTTCCCCTCCCCTCTCTCTCCCACTCTTTCTCCCTCCCACCCCTCTCTTTCTCCCTCCCACACCTCTTTCCCCCTCCCACACCTCCCTCTCCCCCTCTCGCTCCCTCTCTCCCTCTCCCCCCTCTCTCTTCCTCTACTCTCTCCACGTCCCCCCACTCTCTCCCCCTCTCCCTTCTCTCCCACTCCCCCTCTCTCGCTTTCCTCTAGATCTCCCTCCCCTCTCTCTCCTTCTCTCTCCCTTTCCCCTCTTTCTCCCCCCTCTCTCCCTCTGCCCCCTCTCTCCCTCCCTTCTCTCTCCCCCCTTTCTCCCTCCCTCTCTCCCTCACCCCCTCTCTATCCCTCTCTCTCTCCCTCGCTCGCTTTCTCTCTTTCTCCCAATTACACTTTGTCCCTCTCCCCATGCCGCTTTCTATCTCCCTCACTCTACACCTCTCTCTCCCTCCCCTCCCCTCCCACTTTCCATACCCCCTCCCCATTCCCCCTCCCCATTCCCTTCCACACTTTCCTCCCTCCTTCCACACAACTTCTTGCTCCAAATCTTCTCCCCACACCAGTCCTAATCGCTGCCATCCACTCACCTGCCCCCTCCTCCTCCACTCCCCCTCCTCCCACTCCCCTCCCCTTCACCTCCTCCCCTTCCCCTCCTTCCCTTTTCCTCCTCCTCCATCTCACGCACCTCCTCCTCACCCTCCTCCACCTCCCCACCCTCTCCCACTTGCACTTCACTCCCACTACCCTCCTCTAACCCCTGCCCCTCCCACTCCACTCCCCACTCCCCTTCCCTTCCCACTCCCTCTCCATTCCTCCCATCCCTCTCCCACTCCCCCTCCCAGCCACTCCCACCTCCCACTCCCACTCACCCCCTGCCCTTCCCCCTCACCCTACAATCTTCTATCTACCACTCCCAGTCCCTTTCCCCCTCCCTTCACCCATCATCCTCCACACTCCCCCTCCACCCTCCACCCCCCTCCATTCCCCACCACCTCTCTCCCCTTCCCCTCCCACCCTTCTCACCCTCTCTCCCCTCTCTCCCATCCTGTCACCCTCTCCCCTCCACACACTCTTGCCCCTCTCCCCTTCTCCCTTACCCACCCATCCCCCTCTCGCACCCATCCCCCTCACACCCATTCACTTTCTCGCACCCCCTCCACCATCAACCCCTCACCAGCCCTCACACCCCACTATCCCTTCCCCACCAACCTCCTCGTTTCCCCAACTTCCCTCCCCCGTTCCCCATCTCCTTCCCCTCCATCCTGTTCTCCATACTCCCCCACTGCCCACTCTACCCCCTCCGCCCCCCACACCTTCCCCTTCACCCCTTCCCCACCCCTCGTGTCCCCCTCCCCTCTCTCCTTCCATCTGCTCCCCTTTACACTCTCTCCAATTCCACCCTCACTCTCTACCCCCCACTCCCCTTCCACCCCTCCCCTAACCCCTACTTCGTCGCTTCCTTCACCTCCTCCCCAACTTCCCCCTCCCTCCACATCCTAAACCCCCTATTCCCCCTCCCACCACACCCCACTCCCCTACATTCCCCACTCCCACCCCACCAACTTCTCCCCTTCCTTCACCCATCCCCTTCACCACTGCCTCTTCCCATCACCTTCCCCCTACCTCCCCCTCTTCCTCCAAACCTCCCACTCTTGGCCCCCTCCCCGACACATCACCCATCCCACACTCCATTCCCCTCCCTCCCCAACACCCTCCACCTCCTCCGCATCCCAATCCCCTCCTCCCTCCATCCCTAACCTACTCGCCCTCACTCCTGCACATCCCACTCCACACTCTCCCCACCAGCTTTCCACCCTCCCTCCACACCCCAATTAATCCTAATTTCCCATCCCACCTCCCCATCCCCAATCCCTCCCTCCCTCCACATCCTCATTCCCAACCCAATCTCACTCCCTACCTATCCCATCCTCATTGACTACCCAGCCCGTCCCCAACCTAACCTCCCACATCACTTCTTCCCCACCCCCTCACCTTCTGCCCACTCCCAACCCCCACTCACTCCCACACCCCCACACCCTCCACCCCTCCCCTCTTCTTCACTCCAACCCCCTGTCCTACTCGCAACTCCCTGCCCTCCTCCCAAACTCCACACCCCCAACCAACACCCCAAATCCACCCCTCCGACACCCAAATCCCTCCACCCACATACTAACCCCCCTCCCACACCCAACTGCTCCACCACACTCCACACCCTCTCCCAGACCCCACACCCTCCCATTCCCCCCACTGTCCCCACAGGCCCCTTTTCCCACCCTTCTCAACACCCGCCCTCAACTCCACCTTCTCCTCCTCCCTCCCCTCCTTCTTCCCCTCCCTGCCCCTTTCTCCCCTCCCTCCCCCCTCTCCCACTCCCTCCACACTCCCTCCCTCCCTCTCACAAACTCACCCGTCTCCCACCCATTCCCCTCTCCTCCCTCCTCTTACTCCCACTACTCACTCCCACCCACTCCCTCCACCCACTTTCCACCACCACTCCCTCGTCCCACTGCCCACCCACTCACTCTATTCTCTCTCACCCAGCCAACCATATTCCCCTCGCTATCATCTTCCCTCTCCCTCTCTTCCCCCCCTCTCTCCCCCTCTACCACACACTCTGCACATTCTCAACACTCCCTCATCCTCCCCATCATTGCTCCCTCATTCCCTTAAAATTTGCACTTCCTTCCATTGCTAGACCTCATTAGAAACTGTTTTAAACATATAGTGTAATTCAAAACCAGAAAATAAATATCCTCACTCACTCCCCCTCAATTCCCCATCTATTGTCACTCCCTCCATTTTCACACACCCATCCCTTGACCTACCCCATTACTCCTCCTCAATCACCTTCCTCCGATCTCCCTCCCAACCCTCACCAGGATCCCACACTCCCCATTGCACTTGCTCCCCACTCACTCACTTCCCTCCCCCTCGCTCACACCTCCCCCCAACATCCCACTCCACAACACCACCCAACTACCCCCAATGTGTATACAATGTATCCTTACAGTGATGCAGTGTGGGTTTTATAGAATGTGTCCTTACACTGATGTAGTGTGGGTGTATAGAATGTGTCCCCACAGTGATGCAGTGTGGGTGTGTACAATGTGTCCTTACACTGATGTAGTGTGGGTGTATAGAATGTGTCCTTACACTGATGTAGTGTGGGTGTATAGAATGTATCCTTACAATGATGCAGTGTGGTTGAAAAGAATGTCTCCTTACACTGATGTAGTGTGGGTGTATAGAATGTGTCCTTACACTGATGTAGTGTGGGTGTATAGAATGTATCCTTACAATGATGCAGTGTGGTTGAAAAGAATGTCTCCTTACACTGATGTAGTGTGGGTGTACAGAATGTGTCCTTGCAGTGATGCAGTGTGGGTGTATAGAACGTGTCCTTACATTGATGCAATGTGGGTATATGTAACGTGTACTTAAGTGATCCAGTGTGGGTGCACAGAATGTGTCCTTATACTGATGCAGTGTGGCTGTTTAAAATGTTTCCTTACACTGATGCAGTGTTGGTGTACAGAATGTGTCCTTACACTGATGCGCTGTGGGTGTATAGAATGTGTCCTAACAGTGATGCAGTGTGTGTGAAAAGAATGTGTCCTTACACTGATGTATTGTGGGTGTATAGAATGTGTCCTTACACTGATGCAGTGGGTGCATAGAATGTGCCCTTACAATGATGCCTTGTGAGTTTATAGAATGGGTCCTCGTAGTGATGTAGTGTGGGTGCATAGAATGTGTCCTTACACTGATGCAGTGTGAGAATATAGAATGTGTCTTTACACTGATGCAGTGGGTATATAGAATGTATTCTTACACTGATGTAGTGTGGATGTATAGAATGTGTCCTTCCAGTGATGCAGTGTGGGTGTATAGAATGTATCCTTACAGTGATGCAGTGTGGTTTTATGGAATGTGTCCTGACAGTGATGTAATGTGTATTTATAGAAGATGTCCCTCCAGTGATGAAGTTTGGGTGTATAGAATGTGACCTTACACTAATGCAGTGTGGGTGTATAGAATTCTCCTCAGAGTGATATAGTTTGGGTTCATGGAATGTGTTCTAACAATGATGTGCCTTGGAAGTATGGAGAATGTCAAATTCTTTATTGTGTGTGTATTGAAATCATCCAGTCAATGCTAAATGTTGTGTCTGCAGTAGGCTGTGTCCTTACTGTTTGATAGTGTGTTTCTGCAGAATATATCCTTGGAATAAAAGTGTGAATGAATAACTTGTAACCATAGCCTGATGCCATGTGGATTTTGGAATATCTCCTTGCATGATGTTTTGTCTGTGCACAGAATGTGTGGTTACTCTTGTGCTGTTTGGGTGAAGGGAATGTATCCTCACAGGAATATACCGGAAGTGTCTTGAACGGTGTCCTTCTAGTGATGTGCATGAGCATGGAATGTGTCCTTGCAGGGATATCGTTCTTTTCTGTATCTAATGCATCCTTGCAGTGATATCGAGTGTGTTCAATGGGCTGTGTCCTTACTCTGAGGAACTGGAGTGAAATGTGTTGTGTCCTGTTGGTGATGTGCTCTTGGTGGATGTGTATTTGAATGTGTGGTGACTTGATGCTGCTATATTGACCTGTGTCTTTTGATGAGTTCTGCTTGTTCTAAAGCTTCTTACTGTCATTCAGTTAGTGCTGGTGAACGATGTTGTTTCTGAACATGAAGTAGTACTGGTGTGTTGGCTGTGAGTTAGAGCTGCTGTGACTGTGTGTGTGTGTGTGTCTGGGCCCCTGTGGTGCATTACTACTGGTGTACAGAGCAGTGTGCTGACAGTCCATTACTGATGGATTCATTGTGTCAGAGAATCATCCGACCATTGGATCGACAGCTGCATGCTGACCAGCATGCCCATCTTACCTTATAGCATTTGCCCACGTTTGGCCCATATAACTCTGACCCTTTCCTATCCACGTGTCCAACATTGAGCTCATCTTAGTTGTAAAAAGCTAATGTTGAAAATTAGCTTCAAAATGTTGCTGATGTACCTGCCTCAGCTGCTTCCTCTCACAGCTCATTCCATATGTCGTCCGCTCCCAGGGTGAAAATGTTTCCTGTTATGTTCCCAATAAATCTATCCACTCACAACTTGAACCAATGCCTCCCAGTTCTTTATTTCCTAACCGTAAGAAGAAGACAGCGTGCATTCACCACACTGTCACGAAGAGCTGTGTCACTCGATTGAGTTAATACTGGTGTACAGAGATGTGTCCTCACAGTGAGTTACTGCTGGTGTACAGAGCTGTGTCCTTCCGGTGAGTTACTGCTGGTGTACAGAGCTGTGTCCTTCCAGTGAGTTACTGCTGGTGTACAGAGCTGTGTCCTTCCAGTGAGTTACTGCTGGTGTACAGAGCTGTGACCTTACAGTGAGTTACTGCTGGTGTACAGAGCTGTGTATTTACCCTGAGCTACTGCGAGTTTGTGGAGCCATTCCCTTTCAGTGAGTTACTGCTGGTGTATAGACCTGTGTCCTTGCAGTGAGGAGCAGTGGGTACAGAGGTTTTTAAGAACACTGACGTGATCAGTGTTAATAAGGGGTGTCCTGATAGTGGGAATCAATGTTCACAGATCAGTGTCCTTACAGTGAAGTGATTAATCTGTATACATCCATGTCCTATGATTGTGATGATCTGTGTAAACAGATCTTTGCATTTGTAATGAAGTTTTACATGTGTGTGATTGTGTCATTAGAGTGTGAAGCTTTGGAGGAATATAGATCTGTTTTTAGAGTGAATTATTTCATTCACTGAGGACCTGAGGGTGTCAAGAGCTGTTTTCTTATAAGGAGGGATTGTGGTGACTGGAGGTCTGTCCTCAGAGTGATGTACTGTGCAAGTCTGGGGATGTATCTTTACAGTGAGAATCTGTGGGTGCCTGGGGATGTGTCCTTGCAGGGAGGTACTGTGGGTGTCTGGATATGTGTCCTTACAGTGAGTAACTGTGGGTATCTGGGGATGTCTCCTAACAGTGAGGACCTGTGGGTGTCTGGGGATGTGTTCTTTCAGTGAGATATTGTGTCTGTTGAGGTAATTCTCGAATCATGATTTGTCAGCCATGGGCCTTCTTTTAGGGGTTGCAGAACACGGATGGCAGGTATTAATACAAATAAGAACCCACCAGTCTTCAAAAATCCTGTTTAAATGTAAAGTACCATCAGTGATCAGTTCTGAAATGGGAAGGTACCTAGAGAGCACAGGCTGCTGGCCCACAGCAGGGGACCGGCTGCTCAATGTGGGCTCTGTACATTACTGTGGCCATGAGATGTTCCTGTCTGCATCGGCCAAACATCAGACAATGGGCTGTTAATTGGATGCATCAAACCAGGTACCGACAAGTAAGTTATTTTGGGCCCTTCTTTCAGAGGTCGAGCAGGGCTGCCAGACCAGACCATGTGTTGTCACTGAACACATCTAACGTGGTCGCGGGCATCTTTGGTCTTTAAATAGCTGGGATCTTTATTTTCTCAGAGTCAGCCCTCACAGCATGAATCTTGGGAGTCTGGTTCTCTGTCGTCTGAAGCTTTTAGACATTTTGTGTGAAGTATTTTTTACAGAACGAAGGTGTTTGAACAGTCAGAGGTGTCTCATCAGTTACAGTGTGCTCCCACTATCAGTACATACTTCAATGAAACCATTTGTCGGAGATAAAGTATCGAAGTGAACAATGTCATTGTAGTTACTGATGTTGCACTGAATCACCTGCTGTTCGCACAGGTATTAACAGTGGAAAAAACGTGATGGATTTTGAGTTTGAGAGACTCCACCCTGAGGGTCTCCAAGAGAATGTCTGTTTGTTGTGATGCAGAAAGGCTTCCATATCCACCAGTTTCTGCAGTGACTTCAGCACAGTCACAACAGTGTCCTTTCACTGAGCTGCTGTGGGTGTCAAGGAATGTGTCCTTACAGTGAGGATCAATGTGTACAGAGCTGTGTCCTTACAGAGAGGATCAGTGTGTACAGAGCATTGTCCTGACAGTGAAGGTCAGTGTGACTAGAACTGTGTCATATAGCGAGGGTCAGTGAGGTACTGTGTGTGTATAAATCAGTGTTAGGACAGAGCGTATGTGTGTGCATACTTCAGTGTCTGTATCGTGATGTTCTCTGTGTGTGCACATCTGTGTCTGTACATTGAAGAACTGTACATTGAAGAACTGTGGGTGCATAAATTTCCATCTGTACAGTGATTTACTGTGTGGATATCCATCCGTGTCTGTACTGTCAGGAACTTTGGGCGTTTACAGCTGTGTCTGTGCAGTGATGTATTGTGGTAGACATCTATGTCTCTCCAGTGAGGTACAGTAGGTGTCTGCATATGTGTCAGTGTTGTAAGGTACTCAGTTTGTGTACATCTATTTCTGTACAGCGAGGTACAATGTGTTTACACATCTGTCCCTGCAGTGAAGTTCTGTGGGTGAACATCTGTATCTGTACAGTGAAGTCCTGTGGGTACATGGATAAGTGTCTTTACATTGTGGAACTGTGTGTATGTACATCTGTCTCTGTACTGTGAGGTATTGCGGGTGTATATATCTGTGGCAGTGCAGTGAAATACTGTGGGTGTGTACATCTGTCTGCACAGTGAGGTACGGTGTGTTTACATCTGTGGCCTTACGGTGAGGTACTGTGGGTAAACACCTGTGTCTGTGCGCTGAAGTTCTGTGGATGTGAACATCTGTGTCTGTTCAGTGAGTTACTGCATGTTTGTACATCTGTGTCCTTGCACTGAGGTCCTGGGGATATGGATATCTGAGTCTGCACAGTAACATCCTGTGTATGTATGCATCTGTGTCGGTACAGTGAGGTGCTGTGGGTGAAAAGCTTTGTGTCCCTGCCGTGTTATGGTGCAGGTGTACACAGCTATTTCATTGCACTGATGTACTGTGTGTGAATAGATTTGTGTTGTCACAGAGCTGTGACCCCACAGGGAGTTGCAGCGGGTGAATAGAAATATGTCCTTACAGTGATGTACTGTGGGCTTATAGAGCTGTGACCGGATAGTGAGTGAGTGTGGGTGTATCGAGCTCGTTCTCGCCATGAGTTACTGTGTCTGTACACAATGGTGACCTCACAGTGAGGTGATATGTGTGTGTTCAGCTTCATCCTCACAGTAAGTTACTTCAGGTGTATATTTATTCAACCACTCACTACAATTTTTATTGTGAGTGTGGCCAAATTTCTGTTCTCAAATCCATTGTTCTGTTTAATGCACTAGTGCACAGTAATTGGCTCCATCAGTTGTGTATGTCTGTCACAGTGCTGAAAAATATCAACATGGTGAGAATTAACTCCAATTTATTTTCCAGTGGTGCGCATCTCTCTGGGAACAAAAGACAACAGCAACCACCCCTTCCTGAAGTTCTGCACTACAATGAAAACACATTCACTGATGACACAACTGCAGAAACCCTGGTGGGTGTTCCTTTTCCTTCTTTTAAAGCAAATAAAGTTACAAACTGAGGTACTCAGTTTGTGTACATCTATTTCTGTACAGCAAGGTACAATGTGTTTACACATCTGTCCCTGCAGTGAAGTTCTGTGGGTGAACGGATGGATATACACACAGAAAATCACTGTACAGATGGAAATTTATGTAAATCACATGGGCCAATGATATCACTGTGAAGCTGGGGCAGGAGAGGGGTATGAATGTACAAGAGCCTCATGAAGATGTGGCCAAGCACAACTTCACCAACGGTAGGAAGAAACCGATGTGCCCCACCTGACCAGTGGTCTATAAACTGTACCATTGGTGGGGGAATTGGACATAATACACCAGGCCCCTTTGTGTACTATGTTACTGTGGGGGAAGGGGAAGGTGTCCTTACAGTGAAGTACTCAGTGTGGAGATCCTTGCAGTAGGTTACTGTAGGCAGATAGATCTGCATCCTTAAAATGAGGATTTTTGATTGTCATGTTATGTTACAGTATCGTACTGCAGGCCTGTACTGGCCTGTCTGCTGACTGTACAGAGTTGGGGGTGTATTGGTCTGTCCCATTACAATAGTGTTGTGTGTGCATTGGTCTGTCGCCTTACAGTACAGTGTTAGGGTGTACTGGTCTGTCCGCTCACAGTCCAGTGTTGAGTATGTTATGGCCTGTGTCCTGAGAGTGCAGTGTTGGGGATGGTATTAGCTGTCCCCTTACAGTGCAGTGTTGGGGATGGTATTGGCTGTCCCCTTACAGTGCAGTGTTGGGGATGTTATGGCCTGTCCACTTACAGTGCAATGTTGAGGATGTTATGGCCTGACCCCATTCGGTAGAGTGTTGAGGGACGAAAGGACTGCAGATGCTGGAATCTAAATGAAAAACACGATGAAGCTGGAGGAACTCAGCAGGACAGGCAGCATCCGTGGAGAAAAGCAGGCGGTCAATGTTTCGGATCAGGACCCTTCATCAGGACTGAAGAGAGGAACTGGGGAAGCCAATATATAGGAGGGGAAAGCAGAGCAGTGATATGTGGACAAAAGAGGGAGGCGGGCTGGGCACAGGGTGGTGATCGGTAGATGCAGGTAAGAGACGGTGATAGGCAGGTGTGGGGGAGGAGAGGAGAGCAGATCCATCGAGGATGGGTCAAATGTAAGGAGAGAGGAAAATAAAGGCTAGGAATGTGTAGAAGAGAAGAAGCGTGGTTGGGGGGAGGGATGGTGGTGTGTTGTGGGAAGAAGGGTGCAGATTACCTGACGTGGGAGGATTCAATATTCATGCCGTTAGGCTGCAGGGTTCCAAGATGGAAAATGAGGTGATGTTATTCCAGGTTACACTTGCAATTCTCCCGGCAGTGGAGGAGGCCGTGGACTGACATATCCGTGACAGTGTGGGAGGGTGGGGATGAAGTGACCAGCAACGGGGAGATGCAGATCGCGGTTACGGACAGAGCGCAGGTGTTCTGTGAAACGGTCACGTAGTCTGTGTTTGGTCTCACACATGGAGCACCGAATGTAGTCGATGATATTAAGGGAGGTGCAGGTGAATCTCTGTCTCACCTGAAAGGACTGTTTGGGTCACTGGGTGGAGGGGATGGAGGTGGTGTAGGGGCAGGTGTTACACCTATGGCAGGGGCAGTGGAAAGTTCCCGGGCTGGAAGCGGGATGGGTGAGGAGGGAGGAGTGAACAAAGGAATCACGTGGAGAGTGTTCCAAAGTCAAAGAAAGAAAAGTGTGGGGAGGGGAAGGTAAGCCTTGTGGTGGGGTCCCATTGGAGATGGCAAACCTGGTGTAGAATGATAGGTTGGATATGTAGGCTGGTGGGATGAAAGGTCACGACAAGGGGAACCCTATCCCTGTTCTGGTCTAACCCTTGCACTACAGATTTGGGGGTGTTCTTCTTTGTCTCCTTAGAGTACAATGTTGGGGATGTACTAGTCTGTACCCTTGCACTGCAGTGTTGGGGGTGTACTAGCCTGTCCGCTTACAGTACAGTGTTGGGGGTGTACTAGGCCGTCCCCTTACAGTACAGTGTTGGGGATGTACTAGCCTGTCCCCTTACAGTGCAGTGTTGGGCATTACTAGCCTGTCGCCTTGCAGTGCACTGTTGGGGATGTACTATTCTGTACACTTGCACTATAGTGTTGGGGATGTACTGGTCTGTCCCCTTGCAGTACAGTGCTGGGGATGTACTAGACTGTCCCCTTTCAGTGCAGTGTTGGGGCTGTACTGGTCTGTACCCATGCACTACAGTGTTGGGGGTGTACTGTTTTATACGATTACATAACAGTTTTCGGGGTGTACTGGTCTGTACCCTTGCACTACAGTGTTCGTGTGTACTGCTCAGTCCCCTAACAGTACAGTGTTGGGGGTGTACTGGACTGTCCCCTTACAGTACAGTGCTGGGGATGTACTAGTCTGTCCCCTTCCAGTGCAGTGTTGGGGCTGTACTGGTCTGTTCCTTTCCAGTGCTGTGCTGAGGCTGTACTGGCCTGAACCCTTACAAGACAGTTTTGGGGTTGTACTGGTCTGTCCACTTACATTACAGTGTTGGGGGGTTACTGGTCTTTACCCTTGCACTACAGTGTTGGAAGTGTACTTGCCTGTCCCCTAACAGTACAGTGTTGGGGATGTACTAGCCTGTCCACTTACAGTACAGTGCTGGGGATGTACTAGTCTGTCCCCTTACAGTGCAGTGTTGAGGCTATACTGGTCTGTTCCCTTCCAAAGCAGTGTTGGGGGTGTATTGGCCTGTCCCCTTACAATACAGTTCTGGGGTTGTACTGGTATGTCAACTTACATTACAGTGTTGGGGTGTTATTGGTCTTTACCCTTGCACTACAGTGTTGGGGGTGTGCTTGCCTGTCCACTTACAGTACAGTGTTGGGGATGTACTAGCCTGTCAACTTACAGTACAGAGCTGGGGATGTACTAGCCTGTCCCCTTCCAGTGCAGTGTTGGGGATGTACTGGTCTGTTCCCTTCCAGTGCAGTGTTTGGGGTGTACGGGTCTCTCCCCTTGCAGTGCAGTGTTGGGTGTGTACTGATCTGTCCCCTTACAGTACAGTGTTAGGGCTGTACTGGTCAGTCCCCTTACAGTACAGTGTCGCGGGTGTACCGATCTGTTCCCATCCAGTGCAGAGTTGGGGGTGTACTGGCCTGTCCGCTTACAGTACAGTGTTGGGGGTGTACTGGTCTGTACCCTTGCACTACTGTGTTGGGGGTGTACTAGTCTGTCCTCTTCCACTACAGTGTTGGGGGTGTACTGGTCTGTCACATTTCAGTACAGTTTTGTGGGTGTACGGGTCTGTACCCTTGCACGACAGCGTTCGGGTGTACTGGTGTGTCTCCTGACAGTCCATTGTTGAGGGTGTACTGTTTGGTCCCCTTGCAGTACAGTGCTTGTGATGTTCTAGCTTGTCCCCTAACAGTACAGTGTTGGGGGTGTACTGGTTGTTGCCCTACAGTACAGTGTTGGGCGTATACTGGTCTGTACCCTTACAGTACAGGGTTTGGGGTGTACTGCTGTGTACACTTACACTACAATGTTGGAGGTGTTCTGGCCTGCCCCTTACAGTACAATTTTGGGGGTGCACTGGCGTGTCCCCTTACAGTCCATTTTTGGGGATGTACTAGTCTGTACCCTTGCACTACAGTGTTGTGGGTGTACTAGCCTGTCCCATTACAGTGCAGTGTTGGGGATGTACTAGTCTGTCCCATTGCACTACAGTTTTGGGAATGTATTGGTCTATCCCCTTAAAATACAGTTTTGGGGGTGTACTGGTTTGTACCCTTACACTACAGTGTTCGGGTGTAACGCTCTGTCCCCTGACAGTACAGTAGTGGGTGTGTACTGATCTGCCCCTTACATTACACTGTTGGTGGTGTACTAATCCGTCACCTTGCAGTACAGTGTTGGGAGTGTACCCGTCTGTACCCTTGCACTACAGTGTTGGCGGTGTACTGGTCTGTCCCCTGACAGTACAGTGTTGAGGGTGCACTCGTCGGTCCCCTTACAGTTCAGTGCTGGGGATGTACTAACTTGTCCCCAAACAGTACAGTGTTGGGGGTGTACTGGCCTGTTACCCTATAGTACAGTGTTGGGGGTGTACAGGTCTGTCCCCCTACAGTACAGTTTTGGGGGTGTACTGATCTGTACCCTTGCACTAAACTGTTGGAGGTGTTGTGACCTGTACCCTTACAGTACAGTTTTGGAGGAGTACTGGCCTGTCCCCTTACAGTACAGTTTTGGTGATGTACTAGTCTGTACCCTTTCACTACAGTGTTGGGGGTGTAGTAGCCTGTCCGCTTACAGTACAGTTTTGGGGATGTACTAGCCTGTCTCCTTACAGTACAATGTTGGGGATGTACTAGCCTGTCCCCTTACGGGCAGTGTTGGGAATGTACTGGTCTGTACCCTTGCACTACAGTGTTGGTGGTGTACTGGTCTGTCCTCTTCACTACAGTTTTGGGGGTGTACTGGACTGTCCCCTTGCAGTACATTGTTGGGGGTATACTGGTCTGTACCCTTGCACTACAGCGTTCGGGTGTACTGGTCTGTCCCCTGACAGTACAGTGTTGAGAATGTACTGGTCTGTCCCCATACAGTATAGTGCTGGGGATGTACTGGCCTTTTCCCCTACAGTAAAGTGTTGGGGGTGAACTGGTCTTTCCCCATCCAGTGCAGAATTGGGGGTGTACTGGCCTGTCCCCTTACAGTACAGTGTTGGAGGTGTACTGGTCTGTACCCTTGCACTACAGTGTTGGGGGTGTAATGTTCTGTCCCCTTACAGTACATTATTGCGCATCTACTTCAGTACCCTTGCACTACAGTGTTGGGGGTGTACTGGTCTGTCCCCTTGCATTAGAGTGTTGGGGGTGTACTAGCCTGTCCCCTTACAGTACAGTGCTGGGGATGTACTATCTTATCCCCAACAGTACAGTGTAGGGCGTGTACTGGCCTATTCCTCTACAGTGCAGTGTTGAGGGTGTACTGCTCTGTGCAGTTACAGTACAGTTTTGGGGGTGTACTGGTCTGTACCCTTGCACTACAGTGTTGGAGGTGTTCTGGCCTGTCCACTTAGGGTACAGTTTTGGGGGTATACTGGCCTGTCCACTTACAGTACAGTTTTGCGGATGTACTTGTCTGTACCCTTGCACTACAGTGTTGGGGTGTACTAGCCTGACCACTTACAGTAAAGTGTTAGGGATGTACCAGTCTGTCCCCTTACAGTACAGTGTTGGGATGTACTAGCCTGTCCCCTTAAAGTGCAGTGTTGGGGATGTACTAGGCTGTACCCTTGCACTACAGTTTTGCGGGTGTACTGGTCTGTACGCTTGCACTACAGTGGTAGGGTGTACTGCTCTGTCCCCTGACAGTACAGTGTTGGGGGTGTACTGATCTGTCCCCTTACAGTACAGTGCAAGGGATGTACTGGCCTGTCCCCTTACAGTACAGTCTTGGGGGTACACTGGTCTGTACCCTTGCACTACAGTGTACGTGTGTACTGGTCTGTCGCCTGACAGTACCGTGTTGGGGATGTACTGGTCTGTCCCCTTACAGTACAGTGTCGCGGGTTTACTGGTCTGTACCCTTGTAGTGCAGTGTTGGGTGTTTACTGGTCTGTCCTCTTGCACTACATTGAAGAGTGTGTCCTCGTCTGTCCCGTTGCAGTACAGTGTTGCGGGTGTACTGGTATGTACCCTTTCACAACAGTGTTGGAGGTGTACTGGCCTGTCCCATTACAGTACATTTTTGCCAGTGTACTGGTCTGTAACCATGCACTACAATGTTCGGGTGTAATGCTCTGTCCCCTAACAGTACAGTTTTGTGGGTGTACTGATCTGTTCCCTTACAGTACAGTGCTGGGGATGTACTAGCCTGTCCCCTTACAGTGCAGTGTTGTGGATGTATTGGTCTGTTCCCTTCCAGTGCAGTGTTAGGGATGTACTGGTCTGTCCCCTTACGGTAGAGTTTTCGGGGTGTACTGGCCTATCCCCTTACAATACAGTGCTGGGGATGTACTAGCTTGTCCTCTTACAGTACAGTTTTGGGGATGTATTCGTCTGTACCCATGCACTACTGTGTTGGGGATGTACTGGTCAGTCCCTTTGAACTACAGTTTTGCTGGTTTACTGGCTGTACCCTTACACTACAGTGTTCGGTTGTACGGCTCTGTCCCCTTACAGTACAGTGCTGGGGATGTACTGGCCTGTCCCCTTGCGCTACAGTGTTGGGGGTGTACTGGCCTGTCGCTTTACAATACAGTTTTGGGGGTGTACTGGTCTGTCGCATTTTAGTAGAGTGCTGGGGGTGGAATTGTCTGTACCCTTGCACTGCGGTGTTGGGCGTGTAATGGTCTGTCCTCTTGCACTACAGTGTTCGGGTGTACTGTTCTGTCCCCTAACAGTATAGTGTAGGGGGTGTACTGGCCTGTTCCCCTCCAGTGCATTGTTGGGGGTGTACTGGTCTGTCCCCTTGCACTACAGTGTTGGAGGTGTTCTGGCCTGTCTCCTTACAGTACAGTTTTGGGGATGTACTAAGCTGTACCCTTGCACTACAGTTTTGCTGGTGTTCTGGTCTGTACACTTGCACTACAGTGTTCGGGTGTACTGCTCTGTCCCCTGACAGTAGAGTGTTGGGGGTGTACTGGTCAGTCCCATTACACTACAGTGCTGGGGATATACTCGCCTGTCCCCTTGCACTACAGTGTTGGGATTTACTGGTCTGTACCCTTGCACTACAGCGTTCGTGTGTACTGGTCTATCCCCTGACAGTACAGAGTTGGGGGTGTACTGGTCTGTCCCTTTACAGTACAGTGTTGGGGGTGTACTTGTCTGTAACCTTTCACAACAGTATTGGAGGTGTACTGGCCTATCTGCTACAGTACAGTTTTGGCGGTGTACTGGTCTGCAACACGGCACTACAATGTTCGGGTGTACTGCTCTGCCCCCTAACAGTACAGTGTTGGCGGTGCACTGGTCTGTCTCATTACAATACGCATCTTACAGTAGTGTTGCGCATCTACTTCTGTACCCTTGCACTACAGTGTTGGTGGTGTACTGTCTGTCCCCATACAGTACAGTGCTGGTGATGTACTAGCCTGTCCACTTACAGTGCAGTGTTGTGGAAGTACTGGTCTGTTCCCTTCCAGTGCAGTGTTGGGGGTGTACTGGCCAGTCCCCTTGCAGTAGAGTTTTTGAGGTTTACTAGCCTATCCCCTTACAGTACAGTGTTGGGGATATACTAGCCTGTCCCCTTGCAGTGCAGTGTTGGGGATGTACTAGTCTGTACCCTTGCACTACAGTGTTGGGGATGTACTGGTCTGTTCTCGTGCAGTACAGTGCTCGGGATTAACGAGCCTGTCCCCTTACGGTGCAGTGTTGGGGCTGTACTGGTCTGTCTCCTTGCACTTCAGTTTTGGGGCTGTACTGGTTTATCCCATTTCAGTACAGTTTTGAAGGTGTACTGGCCTGTCCCATTACAGTACAGTTTTGGGGGTGTACTGGTGTGTCCCCTTTTATTACATTGTTGGGGGTGTACTTGTCTGTACCCTTGCACTACATTGTTGGGGGTGTACGGGTCTGTCCCCATACAGTACAGTGTTTCGGGTGTGCAGGTCTGTACTCTTTGCACTACAGTGTTCGGGTGTACTGGTCTGTCACCTGACAGTGCAGTGTTGGGGATCTTCTGGTCTGTCCCCTGACAATACAGTATTGGGGGGTAATGGCCTGTCCCCTTACATTTAAGTGTCGTGGGTGTACCTTTGCACTACAGTCTCGGGGGCTTTTGGTCTGTCCCTCTACAGTACAGTTCTGGGGATGTACCAGCCTGTTCCTTTACAGTGCAGTGTTGGGTGTGTCCTGGTCTGTTCCCTTCCAGTGCAGTTTTGGTGGTGTACTGGCCTGTTCCCTTACAGTATAGTATTGGGGCTGTACTGGTCTGTACCCTTGCACTACAGTGTTGGGGGTGTACTAGCCTGTCTGCTTACAGTAGAGTGTTGGGGATGTACCATCCTGTCCCCTTATAGTACAGTGTTGGGGATGTACTAGCCTGTCCCCTTACAGTGCAGTGTGGGGGCTGTTCTGGGCTGTACCCTTGCTCTACAGTTTTGAGGGTCTACTGGTCTGTAGCCTTGCACTAAAGTGTTTGGGTTTACTGCTCTGTCCCCTGACAGTACAGTGTTGGGGGTGTACTGGTCTGTCCCTTACAGTACAGTGCTGGTGATGTACTAGCCTGTCCCCTTGCACTACAGTGTTGGGGGTGTACTGGTCTGTCCCCTTACAGTACAGTGTTGTGTGTGTACTTGTCTGGACCCTTTGCACTACAGTGTTGGGGGTGTTCGTTTCTGTCCTCTTGCACTACAGTGTTGGTGGTGTACTGTTCTGTCCCATTGCAGTACAGTGTTGGGTGTGTACTTCTCTGTCCCCTTACAGTACAGTGTTGGGTGTACACTGGTCTGTACCCTTGCACTACAGTGTAAGTGTGTAATGGTCTGTCGCCTGACAGTACCGTGTTGGGGATGTACTGGTCTGTCCCCTTACAGTACAGTGTCGCTGGTTTACTGGTCTTTACCCTTCCAGTGCAGTCTTGTGTGTGTACTGGTCTGTCCTCTTGCACTACATTGTTGGGGGTGCACTGGTCTGTCCCCTTGCAGTAAAGTGTTGCGGGTGTACTGGTCTGTCCCATTGCAGTACATTGTTGGGCGTGTACTGGTCTATACCCTTGCACTACAGCGTTCGGGTGTACTGGTCTGTCGCCTGAGAGTACAGTGTTGCGGGTGTACTGGTCTGTCCCATTGCAGTACATTGTTGGGCGTGTACTGGTCTATACCCTTGCACTACAGCGTTCGGGTGTACTGGTCTGTCGCCTGAGAGTACAGTGTTGGGGATGTACTGGTCTGTCCGTTTACAGTACATTTTTGGCGGTGTACTAGTCTGTAACCTTGCACTGCAATGTTCGGGTGTAATGCTCTGTCCCCTAACAGTACAGTTTTGGGGGGGCACTGGTCTGTCCCCTTACAGTGCAGTGTTGTGGATGTACTGGTCTGTTCCCTTCTAGTGCAGAGCTGTGGGTGACTGGCCTGTCCCCTTACAGTAGAGTTTTCAGGTTTTACTGGCTTATCCCCTTACAGTACAGTGTTGGGGATGTACTCTCCTGTCCCCTTACAGTACAGTGTTGGGATGTACTACCCTGTCCCCTTAAAGTGCAGTGTTGGGGATGTACTAGGCTGTACCCTTGCACTACAGTGTTGGGGATGTACTAGCCTGTCCCCTTACAGTACAGTGTTTGGGGTGTACTGGTGTGTCCGCTTACAGTACAGTGTTGCCCGTGTACTTCTGTACCCTTGCACTGCGGTTTTGGCGATGTACTCGTCTGTCCCCTTGCACTACAGTGTTGGGGGTGTACTGGCATGTCCCCTTACAGTACATTGTTGGGGGTGTACTGGTCTGTCCCCTTACAGTACAGTGTTGGGCTTGTACTGGCCTGTCCACTTACAGTGCAGTATTGTGGGTACTCGTATGTCCCCTATTTGTACAGTTTTTGGGGGTATACTTGTCTGGAAGCTTGCAGTACCGTGCTGAACCCACAATCATTTTTGTCTGTGACTACCGGACAGCATTGGCGGTTGCATTTGCCTTTTTTTCTGAGAGCACCATGAGGGCAGTTGTACAGCCCTGTCTCCGATCTGTGTGTTGTACCAGATTGATGCTTCCATGCACTTCTGGGGATGTTGTGTTGTGTCTGCTCACAGTGCAGTGCTGGGGATGGACTGATCATTGTCCATCTGGTCCTGTGTTTGGTCTGCAATTTTCTGTCTTCTGCTGGGACAACGTTGGGCTTTACCTGGTCGATATACCTACGGCACAGTGTGGGGGGTTAGAGTGACCTGTCACTGCACTGTATTCCCTAGGTGTACTAGTCTCTCTGCTTCGAGTACAATCAGTGCTGATGGTGGTGGGATCAGATGCTGTTGCTTCAACACACAGAGCATCACAGAGGTCCAGTTCCGAGCTGCTGGTCTGTCACGGAACCATCTGATGTATCGGGTTCTCAGTGACAGGACGGACCATGGACCCAGTGTATAGCCGTACTGAGGTCTCGGCTGCCGACACTCCACCAGTGTCACCATGGACACCTTCAGCTGTGACCAGTGTATTCGTCAGGGAAGGAGCAGGACCTGTCAATGACCTCCCCCCCCTCCCCGTGTTGGCTGTTCCATCAGCTCCAGAGCCGCATCTGGCAGATACACCCTTCAGTACTGGAGCGGCTCGGTCATTGGTGGGACTGCTGTCCCCCTACAGGAAAAGTGAAATCCTCCCTCCACAGAGCACCTGGTGTCCGTGCTCCACCCATCGCTTCCCCCAAGTGTTGTTCAACGTGGAAATGTAACCCGTGTCCCATCACTGTGGAGGGCAGCCATGGACGGAGGCAGCACTTGGACACTTCGGAGCAGAATCTCGGATACTTCCCGACGCCTGGACAATAATGAGGATTCCATCAACGTGACTTCTTACCCATTCAGTGAGCACCAGAGGGACAACCTGTTGAGGGGGGCGGCCTTTCAGAGGAGAGCAGCAGCAGCAGCCTTATCTGTGGCACAGTGACTGGCTCTGTACAGCAGGGGAGGGTGGAGACAAGGGCAGCTGCAGTGATAGGAGACCCCACAGTGAGGGGGACAGACAGGAGATTCTGTGGCCGTGAACGAGGCTCCAGGATGGTGAGCTGTCTCCAAGGTTCCAGGGTAAATGACGTCTCCGAGTGGTTCCAGAAAATTCTCGGGGGAAGGGCGAGCAGCCAGAAGTCATTGTAAATATTGATTTCTTTTTTTTTAATTTACAGCGTAGTAACACGAGTCCACGCCACCTTTTTTCTCAACCCAAATTATCATACCCATATGTCTTTGGAATGTGGTAGGAAACCGGAGCACCCGGAGGAAACCCACACAAACACGTGAGAACGTACAAACTCCTTACAGACAGCGACGGGAATCGAAACCCGATTGCTGGCGCTGTAATAGCGGAGGAAAAGGGATGGGGTCCTGCAGCGTGAATGTGGGGAGTCAGGCAGATTGTTCAGAAGCAGGAGCTGAAGGGCTGCAAGGTCTGGATCACTGCCGGTGTCACCTGCTGGTGAGGAGAGGAACTAGAGGACAGAGCAGGTGAATGTGTGGCTGACGAGCTGGTGCAGGAGGGCAGGGGTCTGCTCCTTGGACTATTGGGATCTCTCCTGGGGCAGTGATGACCTGTACAAGAGGAACAGGCTGCACCTGAACTGGATGGGGACCAATAATCTGGCAGGGGGATTTGCTGGTGCTGCTCGTCAGGGTTTAAACTGGTCTTGTCTGGGGATGGGATGCAGAGTATGAATGTGGTAGATGGGAAGGATGAAGCAAATCTGGAGGTTACAGTGAGCAAGACAAAGATATGGGACAGGCAAGGAGAAGACAGGGAGTGAGGAGGCTCTGATGGGCTAAACTGGGTTTATGTTAATGACAGGTCAGGCAGGTAAACCCAGGGCATGGGGTGGCCCATGGGATTCTGGAGTTCTATCTGTTACGGGGAGGGGCAGGCAGCTCAGTGTGCCAGGGTACAGATCCATGGGGTATGAGAGAGGTCGAGTCACGTTGCACCTTTGATCAGGAGAACATCACAGCAGTACTTAGAGAGGATAATCCATAATGTCCAGTGAAGCCAAATATGTAAAATTTTGGATAGTGTGCTCACTTTGATGGGATTCTGAGAGATCCATTCCCTGCCACCTCCACACCCCCCCCCCCCCTCCTGCCAGTAGCCTTCAGGATCTAGAGGAGACAATTGCGGGGAGATTGCAGACAGCTGTTGGAATAATGGGCTGTAATGGTAACACACAAAAGATGCTGGAGGAACTCAGCAGGTCAGGCAGCATCTGTGGAGGGAAATAAACAGATGGAAGGAGGTGATAGTATCTTCCCTGATCGTGATTGGGACGGCCGCAGTGTGAAGGGATCAGATGGTGCAACATATGTGACTGGGTCCAGGGAAAGATTTTCGAGCAATGTTAAGATGTTCCTCCTAGAGAGGGGGCAGCACTCAACCTCCTCCTGGGACCTAAGGCTGGGCAGTGACTGACGTGTCAGTGGGGGAGCACTGTGGCACCAGGGACCATAATCCCATTATATTTTAAATAGTGATGGGAAAAGAATGGCTGGTCCATGAATTAAAATCCCAAATTGGGGAGAGGCAAGTTTTGAAATCATTAGACAAGAATGAACAAGGTTGATTGGGAGAGTCTGTTAACTGATGAAAAGATTTCCAGCAAGTTGGAGTCTTTAAGTGTGGGATTGGAAAACTTCAGGGCAAAAGCTTCCCTTTTAGATTGAACAGCAAGGCTGGCAGCGTGAGGGAAGTGAATTAGAGTCATGATGGATGTTGAGCATCTGGTCAGCAAAGTACAAGGAGGCAGATGTCAGGTTCAGGCAGCTCAGCTGAAGTGAATCCCTTAAGCAGTATAAGAAATGTAGAAGTGTAGGTAAGAGGGAAGTTATAGAAGCAACAAGAGGACATGAGATATACCCGGCCGATGAGGTAAATGGGAATCCGCAAGGATTCTATCAGTATATTAAGAGCGAGTGGACAACTAGGGAGAGAATAGGTCCCCGTACGTATCAGTGCTGTTGTCTATCTGTGGAGCCACAGGACATGGGTGGGTTTTTACATGGATGAGTTTTTACATGGATACTGGTCATCTTTATTTAATGCAGAGAAAGACATGGGAGTTGGTGAGCAGAGTGAAGAGGGTAGTGATATCCTGAAACACACCGACAAAATGAATGTGTCGGTGCAGGCGATCTGGATAAATGCCTGGTGCCTGTATCCGAGGATGTTGGGGGAAGTAGGTGAGGACATTGCTGGCGCTCTGGCAGAGATTTTTGTATCATCCTTACCCATCGGTGAGGTACCGGAAGACTGGAGGGTGGATAATGTTGTGCTTTATTGAAGAAGGCTGCAAGGACAAGCCAGAAAACTGCAGGGCGGTGAGCCTCATATCAGTGGTTGGAACGTTACTTGGGGGGATTCTGAGGGACAGGATCTACCAGCATTTGGAAAGGCAGGAACTGGTCAGGAACAGACAGCATTGCTTTGTCCATGGGAAATGATGTCTCATGAATTTGACAAAGTTTTTATTTGAAGTGGTGACGAAGAAAATTGATGAGGACAGGGTGGTAAAAGTTGTGCACATGGCCTTTGGCAATGCCCTGAACACGTCCTGCCTGTCAGCTGGCTCTGGAAGGTGAGATCACATGGAACAGAGAGTGAGCTACTGACTTGGTGGAAGGAGGCTGGGGTGGGAGGGGATGGTTGTGTTTCAGATTGGGGGCCCTTGACCAGTGATGTGAGGCAGGGATGGGTGCGGCTCCCTTGTTGTTTGTCGTCTATATTCATGTTTGAGGCAGAATGTTGGGGGGTGATAAGTAAGTTCACAGATGTCTCCACAATTGGTGGTGTCGTGGACAGTGAGGAATGTTGTCTAAATTTACAACAGGATCCGCATCAACTGGTAAAGTGGGCAATGAAATGGCAGGTGGAGTTTAACTCAGACACGTGCAAAGTGATGCATTCTTTGAGAATTTAAAGCATGTCGGGACATCCATGGTGAATGGCAGTGCCCCGGCCGGTGTTGTTAAACAGCGAGACCGAGAGGTACAGGGACATAGTTCCCTGCAAGTGGCAACACAGGTATACAGGGTGTTGAAGAAGGCACATGGCAGTGAGCATGCGGTTTCCGCGGGCTCCCGAACAGAGTTCCGCGCTCGGTGGGCCCCTCAGGGGATCGCGTGTGTCGTGGACGGTACGGACGCGATTCCTATCTGAAATGTCGCGTTTCCGGGTGTAGAGTCGCGTGTGTGTTTCGGTAGTATTAGTTTGCATTCTCTACCGTAGTATGTCGTCGCGTAGTTTCTTCTTTTCTGTATTAGAAGTCGTGTATTGACACTGGTTGTCTTTTGTAGTGCTTTTAGTGAATAAAAGTTTATTATTTTAAAAAAAGAAGGCACATGGCATGCTTGCCTTCATCGACAGAGGCCGTCAGTACCGAAAGTGGGACATCATACACAGTTCTGCAAGGCGTTGGTGTGAAGTGTTGTGTGAATTTCCAGTCCGATGCTGTAGGAAGGATGTGATTAAAATGGGGAAGGTGCAGGAAAGATTCACAAGGATGTTGACTGGATTGGAGGGTTTGAGGGATTGGATCGGCTGGGGCTGTTTCCCTGGAGTGAAATTGGCTGAGGTTGACCTTACAGAGGTTTGTAAAATTATGAGGGGCAGAGTCAGAGTCTCATTCCCAGAGTAGAGGAGTCTAAAGGTAGAGGGTACAGAGTGAAGGGAAGAGGGGAAATATTCACAGGGAATCTGAGGGATGAGGGTTCCACACAGAGAGTGGCGGGTCAATGGGTAAATGAAACGAGCTGCCAGAGTAGGTGGCAGAGGCAGATACAATGACACGGTTAGAGCAAACACACGGACAGGGACGGGGAGATGAACGTTTTCGGAGAATATGGACCACACGCAGGGAAATGGAATTGGTCCACATGGCCACCTAGGTCGGCACGCACATGATGTGCTGAAGGACTTGTTTCCGTCCTGTACACATTTATGAATGGATGAATTTATAAATCTGATGGGACTGCTTGGGCTCATTCAGGGCTCAGAGCAGCACAGGACAGCGGCACACACAGTCCTGTCACTCTCTGGTCCTCCTCACTGATACCCGGGGCTCGGTGCACCAGATAAAACACCTTCACACAGGTGAGACCAAGAGCCACCCACACAGGTCTCCCCCCAGATCCTCACCCACACCTGTTGCCCTCGGACACCCCTGTGTCTGACATTCCCAACAGCCCTGTGTATCGGGGCCCTTTCCTCTCCTCCGGCATCAGTACAACCAGCAGCCTGACACGGGCCCTGCAGGGACAACCACACTGGTGGTACTGGAGTCACACAGGGACCAGGTCAGGTAAGTTGTTAGCCATCCTTTTCTTGCTGTGGGACGATGATCGCGTGATGTGGGATTTACCAATACCTGTCCTCATTTGACCTTCAACTTAGTTCCAACCTCCATCCCCTGGTTACACATTCCCACAGTTGCAGCATTAGAATGGATTCATTCAGTCTCAGTCACTGCAGACCTCAGAGCCCGGTGTGGTCAGAGCAACACACAGTCAGAAACAGTATCCGCCCCAATAGTGAAGCTCGGGATCCTCAGTGATCCCTTCCCTATGTTGGCACAGCACCTGTACACGTTACCCGGTGCTCTCTGCCAAAGATTACATTCTGATGTTTGGTCTGTCACTTTCAGTCTGTCATTCTCACAGCAGCGCTATTCTGGGAGCAGCTGATGTAACCCGGTTGTTCAGTGAGTGTAACTAAAGTCAATGATCAGGAGACTGGTGCCACTGGAGAGTTCTCTCCTCTATAACAAGAGCTGTCGTAAACATCTTATCACTGGTTTAGCAACGAGCCTGGCATGTTGCATCAACAGAGGAGTAACTACTTCTCTGTGAACATGGGAGCCCGGATACTTGGACAAGTCCTGGTCATTTATTATCCAGTTCTGGCTGCTGTCAGTGTTCCCGGTGCGTAGTTCCAACAGAGGTACTCACCCTGTTCATCTCTGTTAGATCTGTAGGTGCTGGTGATGGATGTATGCCGCATCAATGGCCTGTTACACTGCTGTATAATTCTGTGGGTGAGATCTGCTCAATCCTACTGTTGCTTTTAATTTAACCCGGTGCCTTCATTCAAACTGTGATCTCAGGCACAGTTGTCGTGTTGTACTTTGACTGCTGAAGGTGTTGCAGTGTGATGTGTAAAACAGCTGCCAGTGTCAGGTCAGCAGTGATGGTGTGAGTTTACAGTGTACATTCTGGGTGTGTGGGCAGAGAGGGAGAACATGCTGATGGTCCCAGTCTGTGAAATACACCGTGGAATAACCCAGGATGGGTGTCCCTGGGTCTCTCGGCTGATCCAGCACTGAGGGACACTAAACTGCTGTCAATGACTTCCTTTCTCTTTCAGAGACTGGAGATCAGCCGTTGATGCTCCCGCCCAGGTGTGAGACCGGCGCTGTCGCTTGGCTGCCCGGGACACTCTGGAGTTTCACTTCCATCCACTTTATTTATTCACAAGCAGTGCGGAATATTTCCACATCCTGGGATAAATCCCCGGCGGTCTGTAATAAAACCCTGAACTGCTGACAAAGCTCAACAGGTCAGATGCCACCTGTGGAATGAGGAACAGTGAAGGATTCAGGTCAAAGTCACTTGTTCAGCACTGAGAAAGGGAGAGAGTAAGTTAGTGTGGGTGGCAGAGGAAGTGGGGGGCAATGGTTGGGACACAGATGATGTGTGGAACTGGGTGAGATGATGTTGCCGTTGAACGGAGAGTTGCGCTCCTTTGTCTGCGTGATGTGTTGCTCATGTTGTGAAGTCCACGGTGATGTTGTGAAGTCCGAATGATGTGGTGAAGTTGATTGTTCGAGGTCCTCCCACTTGATGCAAATGATGTGAAAATAAATCTGTTGTGATTTACTCTGCCTCTGAATGTGTGTCCTGGATGGTGCCTTGCAGCATGCATGGGGGTGTTGGTGTCTGTTGTTTCCAAAAATTGTTTGATGGTGAATTTGTGGCCCTCACTTCCAATGCCAATTTGAAAACAGTGGTGTCCAGAAAGTCAAAATTCTCTTTGGTTGTTATGGCTTTGACTTTTGGTGATGGTTGTCAAAGGTTTGAATGCCTTCCTCTAAATCCATTTTTGAATGTGTCCACAGTCCCGTAATGTCATCGAGGTAACTGTAACAACACATTGATAACCTGGGGCACTTCTGGAAGGCCAACTCTTCCCAGACTGCCATACATCTGTTGGCATAGACTGGGGCACAAGTCTTCCCCGTTGCTGTCCCGTTCTCTTGTAAGTCACATTCGTCATGGAATTCAAAGTCATTCTTTGTCAGGACCCAGTAAGTTAGTTTGAACAAAGCTTCATCTGGTCTGTCACTGTTAGCGTCTATACCTTGGATATTTTCAACAGTCTTCAGGCCCCTATCTGTTTCTATGTTTGTGTACGGGCTTCCAATGTCCAGGGTGGACATAGTGGTCACAGTCAGGGAGTTGACAATCTGTGTAAAGTGGTAAGTGCCTTTGATGTAGCTGGGAAGTTGCTGTTTCAAAGTCTGTGATAACATTGTAAAGCCTGACCCGCATTTCCATTTATGCAGCATTTTCGGTTTTATTTCAGATTTTCAGCACCACATTTTTTTATTTCCCCACTGGTCTGTGGCTGAGATGCTGTGTCCCCAGAAATCGAACAGTTTTTCCATTTCCCTTTGTACCTTGTGCTGATGTTTGTGCTCAGTTGTTCCTGAGTTAAGTACATATCAGAATGTGGTCCAGAGAGATGGGGCCGTGTTATTGCCAGGACTGAGTACATTTCAATCCCTGTCCAAGTTGTGTCCAAGTCTGAGATCAGACCTGGAACATGGACTTGGATGACGGACGAGGCACAAGTCTGGATCTGTTTCCCACCTCTTGTTGCTCTGTGAGGGGAACCTCTTTGATCTAAAACCCTCACACCAGCTGACTGAAGAGCTGCTGAACTGCTGCTGCCTTGTGGGTGTCTGTTCCACCACGGTGGTGTGTGGGGAGGGATCCCGGGTCTGTGACCCAATGTTAGTGGTGAAAGGCAGCGCCTCTTGCAGTTGGGAATGGGTCCGTGAGTTGTGGGACACTGAGCCTGAAGGTGACGGTACTGGGCAACGTCGTTTGGTGTCAAACAGCACACAGAGATACGTTTCTGGAAAGAGAACTGGAAGGGTTGCTGCAGTCTAAGTTGTGTATCACACTGAGGAATGTGGGGTCAGAGGTCAACTTCCCCTGGTCAATTGTTTAGGCAGAGACTTGTTCACTCCTCAGAACTCCCAACTTTGTTCATTGGAAACTTCTGCATTGCTCACCACATTTGTTTCACTGTAAATATACAGCGTTGCAGCTGATCTGAGATGTGTTGATTTTTGCTCTTGGTCATTCGTGTCACCTGCACCTTCACCCTACTTGCTCCCCACTACACCTTCACCATGCACGGTGCCCACAGACACTTCCATCTGCTACGGTCCCCACTGACCATTCGCCCTGCCCAGTCCCCAGTGCACAATCACCCTGCCCAGTCCCAATACACTTTCACCCTGCTCAGACCCCACTGCACTTTCACCCTGCCTGGCCCCTACTGCATCTTCACCCTGCCTGGTCCCCACTGCATCTTCACCCTGCCCAGTCCCAACAGAAACTTCACTCTGCCGATTCACCACTGCAGCATCACGCTGTCCTGTACAAACTGAAAATTCACGGTACCCAGACTCGACTTCACTTTTACCCTGTCCAGTCCATACTGTACCTTCAACTTTACCGGTCCCAACTGCACGGTAAAACTGCCCGGAGCCCGCGGAACCGTCACCCTTCACAGAACACACTGCACCTTCATCCTGTCAGGTCCCCACTGAATCTTCACTGTGACCGGTCCTCACTGCACCTTCACCCTTCCCGGACCCCACTGCACCTTCACTCTGCCCTGTCCCTACTGCACATTTACCCTGCCTGGTCCCCAATGCACCTTCACCATCCCCGCTCACCACTGCATCCTCACTCTGTCCTGTCCAAACTTCAACTTCACGCTCCCTAAACTCAACTTCACATTCACCCTGACCCATCCAGACTGCACCTTTAACCTTACCGGTCCCAACTGCACAGTGCCCACTGAACCGTCACACTTCATGGAACCCACTGCATCTTCCCCCTGTGCAGTCCCCACTGACCTTCACCTTGCCCAGTCCCCACTGCACCTACACCCTCCCACTCCCCACTGCACCTACACCCTCCCACTCCACACAGCCCCTTCATCCTGCCCGGTCCCCACTGCATCTTCACCCTTCCCGGTCACCACTGCACCCTCACGATGCACGGTACCCATTGCACCTTCACCCTGAAAGGACCCCAGTTCATCTTCCCCTTGCCCGTTCCCCAATGCACATTCACCCTGCCCATTCACCACTGCATCCTCAGCCTGTCCTTACCAAACTGCAACTTCACGCTGCCCAGACTCCACATCTTTCACCCTGACCGGTCCAGACTGCATCTTCAACCTTCCCGGTCCCACCTGCACTGTGCCCACTGAACCCTCATCCTTCATGAAACCCACTGCAAATTCACCCTGCCCGGTCCCACTGCACCTTCACACTGCCCCGTCCCCACTGCATCTTCACCATGCCCAGTCCCAACAGAACCTTCACCCCGTCCGTTCACCACTGCATCCTCACTCTGTCCTGTCCAAACTGAAACTTCACGCTGCCCAGACTCAACTTCACTTTCACCCTAACCCGTCCAAGCTGCACCTTCAACCTTACCGGTCCCAAATGCACTGTGCCCACTGAACTGTCACCCTTCATGGAACCCACTGCATCGTCACCCTGCCCGGTCATCAATGCATCTTCACACTGACCCTTCAACTGGCTCCGTCCCCACTGCACCTTCACCCTGCCCAGTCGCCACTGCACCTTCACCCTACGTAGCCGCCACTGCACCTTCACCCTGCACTGTCTCCACTCAACCTTCACCACGCCTGGTCACCAATGCACCTTCACCCTGTCCTGCACAAACTGCAAATTCACCCTGCACAGACTCAGCTTCACTTGCACCCTGATCCGTGCAGGCTGCACCTTCAACCTTACCGGTCCCAACTGCACTGTCAAACTGCCCAGTGCCCACTGAACAATCACTCTTCATGGAAGCAACTGCCCCGTCACCCTGCCTAGTCCCCACTGCACCATAACACTGCCCGGTGCCCACAGCACCTTCCCCCTGTTCAGTCCCCACTGCAACTTCATCCGGCCCAGTCCCAACTGCAACTTCACCCTTCCTGGTCCCAAATGCACCTTCACCATGCCCGGTCAAAATGCACTTTCACCCTGCCCAGTCCCTACTGCATGACCATCCTGCCCAGCCCTAACTGCACCTACACCATCCCAGTCAACATAGACCCTTCATCCTTCCCGGACCCAAATAAACCTTCACCCTGCCGTGTCCCCACTTCATATTCACCGGATAGGTCCACACTGCACCGTCATCCTGTCCGGTCACCACTGCACTTTCACGATGCAAAGCACCCACTGCAATTTCACTATGCATGGTTCCCACTGCACTTTCACCCTGCCAGGTCCCCAGTGCATCTTCCCCTTGCCCGGTCCCAATAGAACCTTCACCCTGCCCGTTCACCACTGCATCCTCACTCTGTCCTGTCCAAACTGCAAATTTATGCTGCCAGCCTCAACTTCACCTTCACCCTGACCCGTCCAGACTGTATCTTCAACCTTAACGGTCCCAACTGCACCGCCAAACTGCCCGGAGCCTGCGGAACCGTCACCCTTCACAGAACACACTTCACCTTCACTCTGTCAGGTCCCCACTACATCTTCACTGTGACCGGTCCTCACTGCACCTTCACTCTGTCCGGACCCCACTGCACCTTCCCTCTGTCCGTACTCCACTGCACCTTCACTCTGCCCTGTCCCCACTGCACATTTACCCTGCCTGGTCCCCAATTCACCTTCACCATCCCCGCTCACCACTGCATCCTCACTCTGTACTGTCCAAACTGAAACTTCACGCTGCCCAGGCTCAACTTCACTTTCACCCTGATTTATGCAGGCTTAACCCTCAACCTTACCGGTCGAACTGCACTCTGAAACTTCCCAGTGCCCACTGAACCATCACTCTTCATGGAAGCAACTGCCCCTTCACCCTGCTCAGTCCCCACTGCACCATAACGCTATCCAGTGCCCACAGCACCTTCCCCCTGTGCAGTCCCCACTGCACCTTCACCCTGCCTGGTGCCCACTGCACCTTCACCCTGCCCGGTCCCCACTGCACATTCTCCCTGCCCGGTCTCCACTGCACATTCTCCCTGCCTTCTCCCTACTGCATATTCACCTTGCTCAGTTCCCACTGCACCACCACCCTGCCCATTCCCTACAGCGGCTTCCCCCTGCTCGGTTCCCACAGCAGCTTCACTCTGCCCGGTCCCCAGTGCACCTTCATTCTGCGCGGTCCCCAGTGCACCTTCACTCTGCCCGGTCCCCACTGCACATTCACCCTGCCTGGTCCTTACTGCACCACCACCCTGCACGGTCACTACTGCACTTTCACCCTGCCCGATCTCATTGCACTTTCACCGTGCCAAGGCTCCACTGCACGACCACACTGCCCAGTCCCTACTGACGTTCACCCTGCCCAGTCCCCACTGCACCTACACCCTCCCATTCATTACTGACCCTTCATCCTGCCCGGACCCAAATGATCGCTCACCCTGCCATGTCCCCACTGCATCTTCACTGGACGGGTCCACATTGCACTCTCATCCTGCCCGGTGTCCAATGCACCTTCACCCTGCCCATTCACCACTGTATCCTCACCCTATCCTGTCCAAACTGCAACTTCACGCTGCCCAGACTCCACTTCACTTTCACCCTGACCTGTCCTGACTGGACCTTCAACCTTACCGGTCCCAACTGCACTGTGCCCACTGACCCGTCACCCTTCACCCTGCCCGGTCCCCATGGCACCTTCAACGTGACCAGTCCCCACTGCACATTCGCTCTGCCCTGTCCCCACTGCAGCTTTACTGTGCCCAGTCTCCACTGCACCTTAACCTTGCCCAGTCCCCACTGATCCTTCACCATTACCGGTTCCCACATTAACTTCACTCTGCTTGATCCCCACTTAACCTTCACCCTGTGCAGTCCCCACTTCACCTTCACCTTGCCTGATCACCTCTGCAGCTTCCCCCTATCCCAGATCCCAGTGCACCTTCACCCTGTCTGGTGGCCACTGCACCTTTACCCTGTCCCGTCCCCACTACACCTTCACTCTGCCCCCTCCTCACTGCACCTTCACCCTGTCCATTCCCCACTGCACCTTCATCCTCCCTGTTCACCACTGCATCTTCACCCTGTCCTGTACAAACTGCAACTTGCCCTGCCCAGATTCCCTTCAGTTTCACGCTGTCCAGTCCAGACTGCATCTTCAATCTTACCAGTCCCAACAGCACTGTCAAACTGCCCGGACACTACTGAACCATCACCATGCACGGAACACAATGCACCTTCATCCTGACAGGTCCCCACTAAGCCTTCCAACTAACCAGACTCCACTGCACCTTCGCTCTGCCCAGTACCCACAGCACATTCACCCTGATGGGTTCCCACCGCACCTATTCCTTGCCTGGTCCCCATTGCACCTTCTTCCTGCCCGGTCCCCATTGCACCTTCTTCCTGCCCGGTACACACTGCAGCTTCTCCTTGAACGGTCTCCACTGCCACCTTCACCCTGCCCGCTCCACACTGCTCCTTCACTCTGGCCAGATCCCATTGCAGCTTCCCCCTGATCAGTCCCCACTGCACTTTCACCCTGCCCAGTCCCCACTGCACTTTCACCCTGCCCAGTCCCCACTGACCTTCACCCTGCCCAGTCCCCACTGCACGTTCACCCTGCCCAGTCCCCACTGCACGTTCACCCTGCCCAGTCCCCACTGCACGTTCACCCTGCCCAGTCCCCACTGCACTTTCACCCTGCCCAGTCCCCACTGCACGTTCACCCTGCCCAGTCCCCACTGACCTTCACCCTGCCCAGTCCGCACTGCACCTACACCCTCCCACTCCCCACTGCACCTACACACTCCCACTCCACACTGCCCCTTCATCCTGCCCGGTACCCACTGCATCTTCACCCTGCCCGGTCACCACTGCACCTTCGCGATGCATGGTACCCACTGAACCTTCACCCTGCCAGGTCCCTAATGCACCTTCACCCTGTCCTGTTCAAATTGCAAATCCACGTTGCCCAAACTCCAGTTCACTTTCACCTTGTCCAGTCCAGACTGCACATTCAACCTTACCGGTCCCAACTGCACTGTCAATCTGCCCGGTGCCCACTGATCCGTCACCCTTCATGGAACCCACTGGACCTTCACCTGACAGGTCTCCACTGCATCTTCACCTGACAGGTCCCCACTGCACCGTCACCCTGCCCACTCCTCACTACTCCTTCAACCTGCCCTGTCCCCAGCACACCTTCACCCTTCCCTTTCTCCACTGCAACTCCCTTCCCCCACTACACACTTGACAATTCACTCTGCCCATTTCCAACTACACCTTAAACCTGCCCTGTCGCCACTGTATCATCACCCTGCCCTGTCTGTCCTGCACATTCACCCTGCCCGGTCCCCACTGAACCATCACCCTGCCCGGTCCCCACTGCACCTTCACCCTGCCCGGTCCCCACTGCACATTCACCCTGCCTGGTCCCCACTGCACCTTCACCCTGCCCGGTCCCCACGGGACCTTCACTTTGCCCGGTCCCTGATCATCTACACCCTGCCAGGTCACGAATGCACTTACACCCTGCCCGGTCCCCAATGCACGTTCAAGCTTCACAGACTCCTCTCCACTTTCACCCTGTTGAGTCCAGACTGCAACTTCAACCTTCCTAGACTCAGCTACACTGTCAAACTGCCCAGTGCCCACTAAACCATCACCCTTCATGGAACCCACTGCACCTTCACCCTGTCAGGTCCCCAAAGCCCCTTCACCATTCCGTGTCCATAATGCACATTCACCCTGCCGGTACCCACTGCTCCTTCACCCTGCCCGCTCTCCATTGCACCTTCTCCCTGCCCAGTCTCCACTGCACATTCACCTTGCTCGTTCCCACGGCACCCTCACTCTGCCCATTCTCCATGGCAAATTCACCCTGCCAGGATGAATTGTGGTTTCATCATGGTTGTTTCAGATGTGTAGTTTACATAGTCTGCAGCAGACCCTGGTTGTCTCTTATGAGAAAATAGTCAAGAGTCCAGAAATGCGGGACACCTGGTTATCAATCCTGTTACTGATGAGCATATCCGACAGTTCTATATCATCATGATGCGCAGCAGTGTGATATTTGATATTCTTTCCTCTCTCTGACCCTCCACCCTTCACGCTGTGGGCATCAGGTACGTTGATGCTCATCTCCAGCGCACGGGAAACAGCATTATGTTTGATGACCTGATCCAGCGCTGGTCCCAAGAGCAGCTGATCAGTGCGGTGAAGAGTTTGAGGTGCCCCTGGTAGTGCATTTGGGCTGGACCGGAAGAAAGTCCATTTGTAACTGCGCAGTTTGATGTCGCAGTTGGGTTGGGGAAGTGTGCCTGTCCTGTGAACAGTCTTGTGAAATTACTCAAACCATTGCAGGGACTACAAATCGAACCACATGGGGAACCAGTTGTCAGCAATATCATTGCCTCAGTTACAGTTTCTGCGCTCCACAAACTTGGTTTGCTGGTTGGAGCGTTTAGTTCTTTACCCCCAACCGTGTCTGTTCTCCAATAATGACATTCTATACTTGGCACTTATAACGGCACAGAAGGAGGCCATTCAAACCATTGACCTCACGTTATCCCCAAAGCAGAATCTCGTCAGCCGCTTCCCCTTCTCATTTAACTCAGTGCAGCAGCTTATTCCCCCTCACATCCCCACCCCTCCGTGGTGGTCCTGCACTATGGGGGAGTTTACAGAAGCCTGTTAACCCATTGAAACGTCTTTGGGGTGCCGCAGGAAACTGGAACCTGAAGAGAAAACGAATCGGTCATCCGGAGCAGGCGGAACCTCCACCCAGTCAGCATCTGAGGAGGGGATCAAACCCGGGTTCCTGGTGTTATGAGAATGATGGTTTATTTTTCCTCAGCTTCCCAGGATGAACTATTGTATTCCCACTTTTATTCTGGAAATTCCATTCTCAGTGTCAGCAGGGAATTATTTCAGCAGTTATTGTTGCTGATCTCAGGGAAACATTATTTCTGATTTTCTCTCTCTTCCAGTGAACTTGGTGGCGATTGTGATCCTGTCCCGAGGGACGTTCTGTCTCTCCAAATGTGTCACCCGCTACCTGGTGGGAATGGCAGCGGCGGATCTCCTGGTCATCATCAGTGGCGTCATAGTATGGATCATCGGTGAAATGTATGTCCCACGTTCATTCCTGACCATCACCCCTGTGCTCCCTTAACTATGTCCTGGCGTCTGCAGCCACTGTGAGCTCTGTCTGGTTCATTGTGGGTTTCACATTCGATGGGTTTGTGGCCATCTGTTGCCGGACGCTGAAAACAAAATATAGCAACGAAAGAACGGCGACTGTTGTTCTCGGGACGGTGACTGTGCTGAGCTGCTCACTTAGTGTTCCGTGGTATTTTACCTTTGACCCAGCAAATATCATTGACAACGTACCCCAAGGGTGTGTCCTGAAATGTACATTCTTAAATTTAACCTGATGGACGTCATTTGAGTTGTTGCTGTTTGCTTTATCCCCTTGTCTCCCGTTCTGTTTATTATTGCTGGTGAATTCCCTCACCGCCAGGTACATTTTAGTCACTGCTGATATCCGCAGGGGATTCGTAAGAAGCGGCAAAGGAGAGAATGATGGACCCGGAGATGGAGAACCGAAGGAAATCCATCGTTTGAATCTTCAGCATATCGGGCAGTTTCATCCTGTTGTGGAGTACTTCAGTTGTGTATGTTGTATATGAGCGGGTTCAGAGTGCTCCATACAGAGGGGACAGTGATTTACTTCGTTTCATGATGCTGCAGCTTCTCAGCACCTGCACCAACACGGGGATTTATGTCCTCACGCAGAGGAAGTTCCGAGAGCAGCTGACGAACGCGGTGAAATACCCAGTGAATCTTATGATGACATTAATCAAATCATAGAAACAGCTGCAGACAACGTCTGATCATAAATATCCCCGATCCCTGAGCAGATGTTCACCAGCTGCTGCTGTTTTTATGGCGGGTTCTCCAGGGGTGCCAGTTGTCCATCCCAGCCCCAGCCAAATGTTACCAGCTCTTCACATGAATACACTGGAAACATCACCATGATGTTGTAAAATGTGTCAATCCTGGACATGTTGTTTATCGGAGAACAGCGAGCTGTGACATCATCCCGTATGTAAATTTTATATCAAGCATGTTGTTCATAGAGACTGGAAATAAATGAATAAAATCTCTTCCGCCCTGTGTCTGTTTCCTTGTCGCTCGGTGCAACGTCGGTGGGCTGATGGTGGGGAAGGGAATGGGTGGTGAAAGGATCAGACAATGTTCTGGCCGCCGGAGCTTCTATCTGAATGAGAACAACGACAGAGTCACCCTAGGACTTTTGATCAGCGCTGAATTCACATTTCAGTGCGTGTGTGTTGGGGGGAAGGGTGTGTGCCGTTGGCTGTCAACTCCTTCCTGAGATGTGGGCAGTAACGGTTCCTCATAGTAGGTCGTTTATCGCGGCAGGAGGCTGATCTTTGTGGTGAAGCTGGGGTGAAAAGAGCGTTTCTACAGTTCTTCCCCCTTGACCACTGGCGCAGCTGATCTCGCCGAGATTGCCGACCATACACTGAGGAAACAACGCCGAGCTCATCACCATCCCCAACACCCGAGACCTTCCCGAGCCGGTGCCATTTGGTCCGCCTTGTGACGGCCACTAAAAGCTATAAATTCAGCCAGGATCTAGTCAGACATGTTAAAGGGGGCAGCTCTCACGGTTTCAATTGTGTACCTTATGTCCCTGCCAGGATTAGTCCTGGAATGTTCTGTTCCGTTCACTGTGCTGTATAAACAGAAGGTCATGTTGTGAACCCTATGTAGAGGCTGCCTTCCCAGGGTTTGTCTGAAGAGGGATACTGTAGCTCATCTGACGAGTGAAGCCCAGTCACAGGAGGGTTGGGTGACAGGTAATTCAGATTTTCAAATTGTTTTTATAACTCAACTTACTAAAAGTTTGCACCACAATATCATGGCTAATGGAATGTGGGATTCTGAAACAAAATATTGCAGAAGTTGGAAATCTGAGAATGCCTGAGATTCACAGCAGATCAGGCAGCTTCTCTTTCAATCTTTTTATTAAATTTCAAATTAATACACATAACGATAGTGATTCTACACATGGTGTGGGGATATCGGGATTACAATAATAACAGCTGACATATACAAACACGGGGAGTAAAAGATATAATCTGAAACTCGCAATCTCTTACTCAATAAACATGATACAAAAGAATTTGAAAAGACATTTAATTATACAGAAGGAGAACCCCAAAATTAAATAATAATAATAAACAAAAGCAAACCTAAAACTTCAATAAAAGCTGGACTGTTATTTCTTCAGTTAAAATAAATCTTGTTTCGTCAGCTCCGCTCCTCTATATTCAAATAGAAGGTTATCGAAAGGGATTGGAAAAAGGTCTGCTTATATCCTATGGAAATACTGCATAAATGGGATCCAAATTTCCTCAAATTTAAGTGAAGCAGCAACAGTTCCACTCCTATTTTTTTTTAAGTTTAAACATGTTCTAGTTCGAGAAAATCATTTAAATGTGGTAGGAGGTCTCGTATCCTTCCATTTAAATAGGATGGATCTCTTGGCCATTAATGTTACAAATGCAATCATACGATTGTTGAGGATCAGCCATGATCTCAAAATGGCGGTGCAGACTCGAAGGGCCGAATGGTCTACTTCTGCTCCTGTTGTCTATTGTCTATTGACAAGCTGAAGCGGATAGATGGCCGGAATCCATCATTGGTAACCCAACAGTTGCAGTAATAGGATGAGGATAAACTTAAACTTTAAACTTTATTTACAGCGTGGTAACGGGACCTTACGGCCCAACGAGTACGTGACGCCCATTTTAAACCCAAATTAACCTACCCGTACGTCTTTTAGAATGTGGGAGGAAACCGGAGCACCCGGAGGAAACCCACGCAGACACGGGAGAACGTACAAACTCCTTACAGACAGCGATGGGAATCGAACCCCAATCGCTGGCACTGTAATAGCGTCGCGCTAACCGCTACGCTACCGTGCCGCCCCTATAATTAATATTCAATACAATTGAGATAATATTAAAAATGTTCTTCCAATATTTTCCCAAAAGAGGGCAGGACCAAAACATACGTGTCAGGGAAGCCACTTCCGAATTACATCTGTCACATATAGGATTTATATGGTGATAAAAACAGGTTGATTTATCCTTAGACATAGGATCATGTGAACACCGTAAACTGTGTCAAAGTATGCCGAGCACACATTGAAGATCTATTAACTAATTGGAGAATTTTCTTCCATGCCTCTGTAGATAAAAGTATCTGAAGTACTCTTTCTCACTCTTTCCTAATTTTATCGTGTCTCTGGACGTATTTTCATAATCAGATCATAAATTGTTGCTCATCAAGCTGTTCTGATAAGGATTAAAACCTAATTTTTTTCTATAATTTCAATTTTATGTGGTATAGGAAAAGTAGGTAAAAATAACTTTTAAAACATATCTAATCTGCAAATATCGAAAAGAATTTGTGATCTAGGCACGTTGTATTTATTAGACAACTGTTCAAAAGACAAAAAAATTCAATGAATAGATCACGAAAGCATATTATTCCATTTTCCATAAAGAAAAAGCTAAATTAATTCAGAATGAATGAAAGAAAAAATTGAATTCGATAGGACTTGAGAAGATGAATTTATTCAATCCAAAAAAATTACGAAATTGAAACCACATTCGTATTGTATGTTTAGTTATTGGGTTAATCGTTTGTTTACTCAATTGAGTAAGTGCAAAAGGGAACGAGGCTCCTAAAATAGAAGCTAATGACAACACTTGCACTGATTCATACTCAAGATACACCCATTAGGAACATTGAATTACATCTAAATCTTGTGTCCAGAAAATTGAATATCTAATACTAATTGCCCAGTAGTAATATCTAAAGTTAGGCAAAGCCATACGGCCATCCTATTTTAATTTCTGTAAATATTTCTTACCTAAGCTTGGGTTCTTATTCTGCCATATATACGACAGAATTTTCGAGTTAATAGTATCAAAACAAAATCGAGCTGAAGCTTGGAACCGCCTGGAATAAACACAAAAAAATTGGTAAAATATTCATGTTAACCACATTGATTCGACCAATCAATGATCGAGGCAATAGGGACTATTTAGCAAGCAATTGTTTAACGTGATCCATTAAAGGTAAAATGTTAACTTTGAATAAGTCCTTATGCTTCTTGGTAATTTTAACACACAAATAAGTAAAATAATCAGTCACTAATCTAAATGGTGATTGCCTATACATTGGGACTTGCACATTTAATGAGAGAAGATAACAGTTATGATTTAATCTATAACCAGAAAAAAAACACTAAACTGAGCAAGCAGAGATAATACTGTAGGAATGGATTTCTCAGGGTTAGAGATATAAAGTTACAGGTCATATGCAATGTAGTGATAGCTTATGCGTCCCATTTCCAGGAACAATACCAAATATGTTAGAAGAGTCACGAAATGCGATTACCAAGGGTTCCAAGGCAATATCAATTAATAAAGGACTTAAAATACAGCCCCGTCTAATACCTCAAAAAAGTCTTAATAAAGGGTATCTCTGATTATTAGTAAGTATTGAAACCAAAGGTGTATGATATATCAATTTAATTCCGGATATAAAATTTGGGCTAAAATTAAATTTCTCAAGCATGTTAAATAAATATTCCCATTCGACTCTATCAAACGCCTTATCGGCATCAAGCGAGATAACACATTCTGGAATTGTAGATGAAGGGTTATATACAATATTCATTAACATCCTAATACTAAAATGCAAATACCGACTTTTAATAAATCCTGTCTGGTCGTCAGATATAATTTGTGGAAGTACCTTTTCCAGTCTCGAAGTCAATATCTTGGGGAAAAATATTGGAGTTAATATTCAATAAAGGGATAGGTTTGTAAGATGCGCGTTCAGTAGGATGTTTATCCTTTTTTAAGAATTAAAGAAATGGATGCCTCATAAAAGGATTGTGGTAATTTACCGACCAATAGAGCATCTTTAAAATATTTACATAACCAAGGAGAAAGAGGATCAGAAAAATATTTTTAAAATTCAACTGTATCCCTATCGGGACAAGGTGTTTAACCCGAATTCATTGAAGAAATTGCTTTCTTTATTTCTTCCTCCGAAATGGACGCATCTAATATTAAACGTTTATTGAGATAATGTCGGAATCTTCGATATCCTGAAAAATTCGTGCATTAGTGTAGAATCCTCGGGACATTCTGATTGATATAAAGAAGTATAAAATTCAAGAAAAATATATATTAATTTGATCATGGTCAACCGTCCAGTTACAATCTCGTTTACGAACTTTAATGATCTGACCTATAGTCGAAGAAGCTTTCAGTTGGTTGGCCAACAATTTCCCAGATTTATCACCATGTAGATAAAACTGACTCCCAGTTTTGAGTAGTTAATTTTCAATTGGAGATGTTAACAATAAACGATGTTGCAACTGAAGTTCAATTCTCTTTTTATAAAGCTCCATATTGGGGGTAACAGGTATTTTTTTATCGATTCCCTTAATCTTATCAGCCAATATACGTAATTCATTATTAGTTCGTTTTTTTTTTAAATTCAGTAGAATTTGAAATAATTTGACCACGGATATTAGCTTTAAAAGTATCCCAGAAGATTCCACTGGAAAATATTTCTGCGGTGGAATTATTTGAGAAGAAAAAGGAAATCCGTTCTTTAATAAAATTAACAAAGTTTAAATCCTGAAGTAGAGAAGAATTGAATCCCATTCTCTGGCCCCAGAGGCTCCGTCCAGCAATGTGATTGATAGTTTCAATGGCGCATGATCAGAAACGGCAATTGCATCGCACTTACAGTCAATGACAGATGGAGCTAATTGTGAGTCGATGAAGAAGTAATCAATCCTAGAATAGTTGTGATCAACATGAGAAAAGAGTGAAAACTCTTCATCATATGGGTATAGAAATCTCGAAGTCTGGAATTCCCGATAAAAATCCGGAATCAACTAAAAAAGAATTAAGAAGAACAGCGGAATCGTTTGGAAGTACTTTATTCGACGCAGACCTATCCATCGAAGGGTTTAAACAACAATTGGAATCTCCACCCATAGTCAACGTATTAGGACAAGATCAAATATATGTTTAAAGAACTCGGGATGATCCACGTTAGGTACATAAACATTAACCAGAACAACTTTTTTTTGTTATGGAGTAAGCCAGTAATTAATAAAAATATACCATTCGGGTCTGAGATTATTTCAGGATGAACAAATGAAATTGAGGAATCTATACAAATAGAGACTCCTTTCACCTTTGCTTGTGAGTTAGAATGAAACTGTTGACCCCTCCAAAATCTAAAAAAGCGCTGATTGTCCTCTCTCCCAATATGAGTCTCCTGAGCAAAAATAATCTGAGCGTTCAATCTCTAAAAAAAACTTTAAAGATCTTCTTCCGCTTAATTGGCTCATTTAAACCATTCGTATTACATGAAACAAAATCAACCGTATTATCCATTTTAATAAACTAAAGCATATGGTATGTGAAAAGTTAACCTTGCTGCACAGGAGGCTCATTAATAGGAAGGGGAAAAAGTGTTTAAAGAGGAGCCGTATATGACGACCATTTATACATATTTGTAGTTTTAAATCAGTCCAGAAGGAAGAGACAAAACTAAAATCAGCCCCCCCCCCCCACGCACAAAAGCCCGAAAACTGGCTAATAGACAGCCAGAATGCTACTTGCTAAATCCCAAAACCCCACCGCTTTTGGTGGAAAATCTCCAAGTTAAAAGGAATGCAAAACACCACAAGTGGTCAAAACATGAAGATACAAGGACCATAAACATAGAGACGAATCGGTTGAAGAGAAAATTCTACGCAGTTACAAATACTGACAATCGACCTTTATATAAATACGATCTTACTATTATTTCAGAAGGATAAAAAGCGATCAATCACCCAATCAGAACAAACAATTAAAGAATATTAAAGTGGACTAATAAAAGGAGACTCCGGGGTCACAGCAATGGGGAGAGTTCCAGAGACCCGGAGATGGAGGGAGGCGGGAACTCCCTCATTTAACTGTTGGTTGTGTCGGGGAATTTGATCCTGCTGTGGACGCTGTGTTACGGTGAATTCTGTGTGGCTCCGATTGAGTTACATTTCTGTCGTTGGGAGTCCGCCTCGTACTATATTTGAACCAAGCTTCATGCTGCAGCTCCTGAGCTGTTGCACAAACACGGCCCTTTACGGGGTGACCCAGATTAAGTTCAGGGAGCAGCTGAAGGAAGTGGTGAAATCTCCCTTCACTCTCATTGTGAGATGCGCTCAGCACGGAAAGGAGCTGTGAAATCCGTGCTACTGCCCCGCCTGAACCAACTCCGTTTCTCCCACTCCAAACACATTGTGTGGAAACAGGCAGAATCGGGCCGGGAATTGTGAACTGCAATGAATATCGTCTCAACTCTGTGACTTTGTTTTGTTTTAAATGAGCTTTCTTCTTGAACAAATTGTGTATAATTCATGTTTAATTCGTTTCACTTGGGAATGCTGCTTATATAACGCGATGTGCCTGTGATACCGCTGTAAGTACGTTTTTCATTGCACCTGTGCGTTCGTGTACTTGTGCATCTGACAATAAATTTGACCTTGACTTTGACTTGGAATTATCTGAAGTCGGTTCTTCTGGGCAGAATTATGTTACGATGTTTGCGTTTTTACGTCACAGATCCAGAGATCTGTTTTAGAAAACAAATTACAGTACAGGAACAGGCCCTTCGGCCCACGATGTTTTACCGGACTAATTAAACAAGTTTTGTTATCCTTAACTAAATTAATCATCTCTGCCGACACAATGTCCACAACCTTCCATTCTCTGTACATCCATGTGCTCCAATCCTATATTCCCTCCACCGTCACACCTGATATTCCAAGCACCCAACACTCTCTGGGTAAAAAACCTGCCGCACACATCTCCTTTGAACTTACCGCCTCTCAACGTAAATGCTTGTGCTCCGGTATTGGACGCTTCGTCCCTGGGCAAGAGATACCGGCTGTCGACTGTATTTGTGTTCTCATAATCTTATAAATTGCTATCAGTTCTCCCCTCAACCTCCGACGCTCCAGATAAAACAACTCAAGTCTGTCCAACCTCTCCGAACAGCATATGGCCTCCTATACAAACAGAATTCTGGAACTTCGGCACCCTTTTCAAAGACTCCGCATCCATCCTGTAACGTAGCACCCGGAACTGAATATAATACTCAAGATGCGGCCTGACCAGAGTTTCAAACAGCAGCGAGACAACATCCCGACTCTGGAACTCAGTGCTTGGACTAATGGAGGCAAACATGCCATACGCCTTATTTGCCGACCCATCAACCTGTGCAGCCACTTTCAGAGAGCTGTGGATATCCACCACAAGATCCTTCTGCCCATCAATACTGTTCAGGGTCTTGCCTTGAACAGGGCACAGTCACTTTATATTTGCTCTCCCAAAGTGCAACACCGATCATGTAGCCGGATTAAAGTCTATCTTCCAATTCTCCGCCCATATCTGCAACTGATCTATATCCCATTTTATCCTTTATCAATCTTCAACACAATCCTCAACACCACTCTTTATATCATCGGTGAACTTACTAACCCACCCATCCACATTTTCATCCAGGTTTGGTTGTGAGTTAGCGGGAAGTGGGAAAATTAACTCTCTTGTGTTCATTGATCTCGTTATTGGAGATTCAGTCTCACTGGACCCTGCCACTTTGATCTGACCCACGCTTTCATTCCCCTGGTTCCGCTCCACTCGCCTTTATTGGGATCTGTGCCTTATTCTTGATTACATATAATAAAAGGGTGGGACAGGGGTCTCACGTTTTGTCGTCGTGTATGTGAGGTTGGGGGAGGGGACTTATTTGGTTTGTGGAGAAATTTGGCTTGTCGGGTGTTGCCTCGGGTTGCGCGGTGTGGCAAAGGTTTGTTGAGTTGTTGGTTAGGGCTTGTCGCGGTGTTGGCTAGTGTTAGTCCCGGTGTTGGCAAAGGTCTCTCGAGGTGTTGGCTGGGGTTGGAGAATGTTTGGTTTAGGGAAGGGCTGGAGGTAATGGAGAATTTTGGACATGTGTTAAGTGTTTGTGGTGTGAAGGTGGAGGAGGTGCTTTGGGTTGGCGAAGGTGTCGTCTGGTATTGGTGGTATCCCGTCCTGTGTGAGGGGAGGGTGTCCAAGGCACCCGTCTTGGTATATGGACATGTATGTAGGAATAGGGGTAGGCTTTGGCACATCTTATACCCTGGGACCAGGGTGTAGGTGTACAGGAGGAATACAGGGGAGTGTATGTGAGAACAGAAGGGGCGCCTATTCTCTGGCCTGTGTGAGGGGAAGGTTTACAGGATCCCACTTTGAATATATGAGATGGTTGCAAGAAAGTGGGGAAAAGGATTTTGTGGTGTTGGGCTCTGTCTTGGGGAATTTGTGTTGGATTGGCTAAATGTGTCGGTGGCTCCGCATGGGAGTATATGTAAGGTATTGGGGGGGGGGGGTGCCTGTTGCTTCCCCTGTGTTGGGGAAGCTGTCCAGGACCCCAGTCTAAGTGTAAAGGGATGTATGTATGATGGTGCCGGTGATAGGTGGAATGTGCTGTGTGAGAGGAGCTCTCTGAGACTCGGGTCTAGGTGTACACGGGAAATACAGGGACGTGTATGTGGGATCAGAAGGCGTGCCTGCTCGCTGGCCTGTGTGAGGAATATGTCTGAGACACCACTATATGTACATAAGAATATATGTCGGATGGCAGGGCTGGAACGTGTAATGTGCTGTGTCGGGCGAGCAGCTGAGACCCAGGTGTAAGTGTTTGGGGGGTTTGTACAGCAGTGTATGTGGGGTCAGAAGGGGTGTGTGTTGCATGGTCTGTGTTGGGGAAAATCGTTGTCTGGGACCCCAGCAGGGATGTGTGTGGGATTGTGGTATGGGACATATTAACTGGTCTATGGGGGATGGGTTCTGTCTGGGTCAGGGTGTGAATATGGGAGTGGATGTTGGTTGAGGTGGTGATTGTTTTTGGGATTGGCTCCCCAGTCAGAGTTAAATTATTAGGGAACTTGTAACCTTTATCTTTCTCAGCCTGATTTATGAGGCCCTGTTGTGATTTTTTTTAGTTTTTTAGACTTGGTTTAGACTTGCTTTAGAACGCTTGAGGAGTGGGTTTGTAATAATCCAATTCATTTCTTCTCTGCTCTCTTTCTCTGAGAGGCTGACCAGTGCAGGTCGGTTTACAGGCCCAGGATCTCTAAACACTGGATCCCGTGCTGCTGGATATTCCGGCTGACGGGTCTGCTCCAGTCTTTCCTTGTTATCGTACTGAGTTGCCCTGTTAGTCTAACCCTTAGGCTGTTACCTGCTTCTCCTATGTATAAGATGTGGAATTCTTTGCACTGAATTGCAGAGACAAGATTCTGCTGGCCACAGGTTATCCTCTGCTCAATCTGTGCCCATTTTCCTGTCGAACCGTTGTGAATGATTTTTCTTATTTTTAAATGTTTACATGCTCGACAGTGTCTCCCACCACAGTTTGTTGTGTGTAGTTTTGTACTAATTAATAGGTCTCTTAGATTCTTCGCCCCTTTAAAAGCTAACACTATTGTGTATTCTATCGGTGAGCTCAACTCCCCGTTAAGTTATTGGAAGAGGGTCTTAATTAGTGTGTGGTTATTGATGGCCATCCTAATGTACCCCGTTATCAGTGGTAATTTGGATGCTGCCCTGTTCTGTGGCCTGGGGTTTGTGAGGCCTCTCAAGAAATCTGATTTGATGAATCTGAGTCTGTGTTTATCGTAACCTCTCCGTCTAAGTGCATCCTCCTCCCCGGTGCAAATGCGGTGAAAGCGGATCAGTTGTGGTTTGACGATGCGCCTGAAGCTGTGTTTTGGGTGATGGCTTGCTGTGTGAAGGAGGGTATGTGTGTCTGCTGGTTTGAGGAATAATTTAGTTGCTAGTTTCTGGGTACCATTTTATGCTTCTGGTTTGAAAACGGTGGTGTCCAGAAAATGAACTTGCTCTCTACTTGTCTTGGACTTAACGTTTATGGAGGGGCGATGTGTGTTCAGGATTTGGAGGAATTCTTCTAACTCTCTCTCCGAATGTGTGCTAACAGCCCAGATGTCATCTAGATATCTGTAGAGGCACATGGGTTCTTTGGGAATTTTCGTGAAGAATGACCCTACCGACTTGGCTATGTATATGTTGGCATAGGCTGGGGCAGATTTCATTCCCATTGTCGTGCCTTTGACCTGGAAGTTGAATTCATCATTGAATTCAAAGTCATTTTTATTCCTGTCTCGGTAGAGGAGTTTCACTGAGGCCTTGTCTGCCTTCTCCGGATCTGGGTATTTCTGCATGATCTCTCTGACTGCCTCTGTGCCCCTGTTTGTTTCTATATTTGTGCACAGACTTTCAATGTCCATGGTGAAAAGTATGGTGTCAGGATGTAATGATAAGGAGTTGACTATTTGGACGAAGTGGTATGTGTCTTTGATGTAACTGGGGTGTTCTTCTGACAATAGATTGAGAAAGGAGTCAATAAATTCTGTTATCGTGTAGGCTCAATGCTAATGTCTGCCACGATGGGGGCTCCGTATGTACTTTTCCGGGTACGGTCTGGGCGCTTGTGTATTTTGGCGAGAATATAGACATTTCTCGCCAGGGTTGTGACCCTGTCAGGTATTCAAATTGTTTCTGGCTGATGTGCCGAAACCTTCTGAGCTCCTCTGGAATGCCTTTAATTTCCTTTTAAATTAGGATTAGTGAAGAAGCCGTTCCTGGATTAGGGAAGAAGCCGTTCCTGGATCGTTGAGTGAGGGTCTTTATACTCTCTGGTGAGAGTCCTCAGTGATGGATGCCGCATTCCTGAGGCACCGCCTCTTGAAGATGTCCTCATTGGTGCAGAAGGTTGTGCCGGTGATGGAGCTGGCTGACTCCACAACCATCTGCACCCTCTTTCGATCCTGTGCATTGGAGACTCCATACCAGCAATCAGTTATAATACTCTCCACTGTTCATCTGTAGAAATTTACACGACCCTCGATGACATACCAAATCTCCTCAAACTCCAATCGAAGCAGAGGCGCTGGTGTGTCTTCTTGTCATTGCAAAACGAAACACATCACTAGCTCTCCCTGGATTCCATTGGACTTCATTGTTGTAACAATAATAGGGTTGGATTGGCGGGAGATTTTAATGTCCCCAGGTTTACCCGGTCATAAACTGGAAAAGGTCTAATTTGGGGGGAGTCGGATAGGATCCTGCAGACTTCAATTGGCTGAGCCTGTTTGAAGCAAAAGGAACGAATCGCGAGTGGGCGGCTTTTAAGAGTGTGATATCAGGTGTCCGGGAGCAGCATGTTCCTGTCATGGTGAACGGTAAACCTGGTCAGCCCCACTAGAGTGAGCACTCCCCCCTTCTTGTTTCTATGTTCTACCCGCGTGGCCTTCCTGGACGATCCCCCCAGTGCGTCATCGCTGAGCATCGCTGTTACGTCCTTCTTTTACAAACAGGCTCCGCCACTTCACGCTTATCTGTTCCTCTGCATCTGCATCCTGGAATATTGAGCTTCCAGTCCTGGCCTTCGCTCATCCGTGTATCTTTTATATCAAGAGCATTCCGGTCCTCAGAGCTAATCCATGCTCTGAGTTTGCCCGCCTTACCTATTTAACCTCTTCACTGAAATAAATGCAGTTTAACGGAGTATTCCTGATATCTCGATTTGCTCTCACTGGCCTTATCCCAAGACTTGGTCCTGCTGGGAATCCCACCTTCTGCGAACCTGGTTTCAACCCTCCCGTGCAGCAATGGCAGATTTCCCTGCAAGGATATTGGTTCCTTTCTGGTTTACTCCAACCTATCCCTCTGTCCCTCCTCTACCCAAGAAAAATTCTCTGTGGTCCAAGAACATGAATCCCTGTCCCCTGCGCCAGATCCTCAGCCAAGAAAACACTCCTCGACGCTGTATTCCATCTCCTCTGCATCTTCCCCAGTGCAAAAAACCCCAGCCAATCCTCTATGCACCCTTTCAAGTGAAATCACACCACCAATAATCTCAGCACCCTCTCCAGTCCAATCACACCCCAATCCTCTCCACACCCTCCCCATTACAATCACACCACGAAAAATCTCTGCACCCTCTGCAGGGTAATCACACACCCAATCCTCTCTACGCCCTCTCCCGCAACTCCTGACCCCAAGCTTTCCTGCATCCCGTCCAGTGCGATTTTATCTTATTTTATTTTGCAGGCAGCGGGCCCCCTGCACAATTCTCAATTGCCGTTCTTTCTATGTTGTTGGTACCAAAGTGGAATCTTACTCACTACCTCACCGGTCCTGGAGCTGTCAGTATATTCTCGTTCCCGCCCACAACCTCGCTGTCCCCAGTTCGCAGAGGACGATGGGTCCAGCCCTATGTAAATCCGCGGTGTGACAGATCCTGGCCTGGTGGCGGCCGGGGCCGAGGTCGGAGCCGGAGTTCATCTCCGGAGCCTCTCGCCCCTTTCTGGATCTCCCTATCTCCATCTCCGGAGATAGATTAACCACAGACATATTTTACAGACCCATGATCCCCACAGGTACCTTGACTGCATCTCTTCCCACACAGTCACTTGATAGGATGCTGATCTCTTCTCCCAGTTCCTCCGCATCTGTTCTCATGAAGAGCGTGTCCACGACAGGACATCAGAGATCTCTACTTTGTTCAGGAAGCGGGATATTCCTTCCACCACCATCAATGTAGCCCTCACCCGCATCTCCTCCATTTCTCGCACGTTTGCCCTCACCGAGCCCCGATATGAAAGGGACAGGGTTCCCCTGTCCTCACTCCCACCTTCCGAGTCTCCGCATCCAAAACCCCCAACCCCGAGCCTCCGCACCTTCCACCACCTCCAATGGGATCCCACTGCCAGGCACAGCTTTCCTCCCCGCCCGTCCTCTTAACGCAGGGATCTCTCTCTCTCTGCAACTCCCTTGCACCACTCATCTTTCCATGCAGATGATCCTCCCGTCACTTAACCCTTTCACGGCACTAAGTGCAAGACCTGCCCCAGCAACTCCTCCCTCACCCCCATTCAGTGCCCGAGACAGTCCTGCCAGGTGAAGCACCGCTTCGTCTGTGAATCCGGGGGTGTCACTTGTTGAATCCAGCGCTCCGGTGCGGCCTCCTCAACATCGATGAGACCTGACGCAGATTAGGTAACCGCTTCATTGATCAACCGCTCCATGCGCCGCTAAAGACAGGAACTAGCGATGGCCAAACTCTTCAATTCCACATCCCACACCCAGACTTCTTCAGCCCTTTCCCTCTTCCACAAATCACCCATCAGCTGCTGACATCACTCCCTTTCACTCCCCCTCCCACACACACACCTCCCTACCGTCCCGCTCTCACATGGACTCACCTATCACCTGCCAGCCTGTGCTCCTCCCCCTCAGCCTCCCCAAATCTTCTTATTTTGCCTTTTGCCTTCTTTCCCTCCAGGCCCGATGAAGGGTCTCGGCCCGAAACGTTGACGGTTTATTTCCCTCCAGAGTTTCGCCTGGTCTGCTGAACTCTTCCAGCACTCTGTGTGTGTGTGTGTGTGTGCGCGCGCGTGCGTGCGTGCGTGCGTGCGCGCGTGTGTGTGTGTGTGTGTGTGTCCCCAGTTTCCAGAATCTGCAGAATCACCTGCGCTCCCCTCCTGTCCGACCCGCACCTCTGTCCCGCATGTAACACCTGTATCCTGGAACACTGATCTGCAAGTCCGGCCGTTCTTCAGATGTTTTTCCGTTATGGCTATAATATCCCAGTCTCCAGAGACAACACACGTGCTGAGTTCGTCCGCCTGGACCGGTAGGCCTCGTGTATTGCTTTAATCGGTTTAATGACTCGGTCTCACCTCTCCGTCTGCCCTGCTCCTGTCCTGGATGCTAAACTTGCTCTTACTGACTGCAGGATTTGCCGGAAAATTCTAATCGGCCTGCCTCCTGCTCAAAGTCTCACCGATCTGCAGGTATAGTGTAAACGCACCCGAGAATCACCAGAAAATCTCCCTCCTATGATATTGGTCCCCCTCCAGTTCAGCTGCAACGGTTCCCTCTTGTGTACAGTTGTGTAGAATTTGTGTTTAATTTCGTTTGCCTTGGGAATGCTGTTCATGCAAAGTATTGGGAAAAGCTGGGCTGTCAAGGTCATCGTCATTGACTTGTTGGGCCGAAGGGCCTGTATACATGCAGTATTGCTCTGTGGCTCCGTGTGCCTACGGCGCTGCTGCAAGTCAGTATTTCACGGCGCCTGTGCATTCATCTACTTGTGCATAAGACAATAAACTCGACGTTGACTTTTGGAGAGATCACCTCTATTCCAGAAGAGGAACCTGAAACCCTGCCCCCTGAACCAGCTCCTCAGCCACACATTGATCTGGCCCATCTTTCTGTTTCTGTCCTCACCGGCACGTGTCGCTGGTGTAATCCAGACATCACTATCCGTGTTGTTCGGGGTTTTAAACTCTTCCTTAATTGGTAATTGGTTCATTATTGGTAATTGTTATTGTCAAATGTTATAGGATACAATGACGAGTTTTTGTTTTGCATGCCATCCAGACCGAGCATTCCATACATAAGTACATTGAGCTGGCACAAGAAAAGGAAAAAAAAAGAAACAATAACAGAAGACAGTAGAAAGTGTTACTGATCCAGGGAAGGTGCAATGCAGGCAGACAATTAGGTGCAAAGGCAAAGGCGAGGTAGAGTTTGAGGTCAGGAGTTCATCTGTAATGTATGAGAGGTTCGTTCTAGAGTCCAACCACAGTGGGATAGAATCTGTCCTTGACCCGGTGGTATGTATTTCCGGGAATTGTATCTCCTGCATTTGGGAGGGGGGAGAGGAGAGAATGCCGGGCTGGGTAAGGTCTTTGATTATGCTGGTTGCTTTGCCGAGGCAGCGAGCAGTGTAGTTCCTCCAGGGAGGGGAGGCTGGTTTCCGTGATCTGCTGAGCTGTGTCTAAAACTCTCTGCAGTTTGTTGACGTCATGGTCAGAACAGTTGTCATACAGCCCGTGATGCATCCAGACAGGATGCTTTCTCTGGTGCCTCTGTAAAAATTGGTGCAGAGGGTGGAGAATTCTAGACATCCACCACCTTGAGTCATTGCTTGACTGTGAATGAGTGTTTCCCATTGAACACAGGATGAAGGCTGGGTGAATGATGGAATGCAATGTGAGTTGAGCGGCAGAGTATTGGAAGACAAATGTTGGAGACAAGAAACTCATCACCAATTCCCAAGCCTCGCTACACTCATCCCTTGACCTGAAATTATTGGTGTCCATCACTGCCTCCATCGAATCGCCAGACTTGGTTCCTGCTCCAGCACCCAGAGACGCGTCCAATTTCCATCAGCAGTTTGGGCACAGGAGTTAGAGGTTTGCGTGTGAGCTGATGTGGTGCATTTGTAGTGGGCGGTGGCTGTTTTCATCACTGTACTGCTGCTTCAAGTGAGATTAATTCCCATAAACTCGCTTTCATTTGCAAAATGCGTCAGCTGTTGACCAGGTTCTGAGGTCAGTCGTCAGATTGATCAGATCGGAAACGGTTTGAGGAAGTAAAGGGTTAAAAACTGTAACCATACCTATAGCTGCTAGATAAAAATACCTCGCAAGCAATAGCACGCAAGCTGCTGACTAAATAGATGAAGTGTTAATTACTTTGTCCGGGACCTTGGTCAGTCCCGTTATGCTAGACAATAGGAGCACTGGGTGCAATAAACAACGAGGGGAAGCCTGTCCTAAACAATGAGGGGTGATACCTGTCTTTGAATTTCTTATAACTCAATTATGCTGGACAATAGGTGTGATGTCTGTCTCGGGATCTCCGTGGCTTGACTGAAACTCGTGGCGCCGCATGCATTAAGTGTGGGTGACGATATCTGTATAAATTTCTGTCTGCTCCTTTGTACAGAGAGACCTCGGGAAGCGACTCTTAACGAGTGCTGAAGAGACGTCTCCTCAGCGGTACACTGCTAATGCACGCGGGTTATCGAAGCGACCCCGTGGTACTGCGTTACTTTACAACGGATAGAAGTGAGAACTCAATTTCGAGACGACAGGTGGTGCAAGAAGGGGCGTGAATTCCTACAACTGATGGGGGCTGTAAATTTGAATAGAGCGTGGTAATGTTCAGGATTGAGGAGCAGTGGTCAGGGGACATGTATCTGATTTGCGGGCAATTGAAGACCAGAAACTCATTGGGGGATATACTGAAGAACACGAATAATGGAGATAGGAGAAGAACAAGTCGTGATGGGTTCAAGGGGCTGCCTTGCTGTTTGGGCAGGTTGTAATTATTGGTGAGGTAGGGGTGGGATCAAAGCTCTCGAGGTTTTCACGGCTCCCAGTTCAGTGAAGTGAAGATCATTGGTGTCCTGGAGTCCCGATGGGGCGTCTCTGTGACCAAGGTTTTAAAGTTCTTAATGTGAGACTGTAAACATCAACCACTGCTCCAGGGGAGAAATTGCACGGGTGAATCACAACTGCCTGGCTGGATCTTCTTACTTATGCAAAATCAACAAGACAATTGTTGTCACGATTCATTACAACAGAAAGAACGTTTGTATAATTTGGCTGGGGTTGAAACATTGGGATACAAATGAATGCTTATCCCCAGGGAGGTATTATAACCATTTTAGTGAATTTTGCTGGAAAACCGTTGGTGAATGTTGTAGTTTACTACTGTTGCAGGGATGTCTCTGGAAAGATGAAGCTGATTTAAAGATGGAACTGGTTCTTGAGCACAGAAGATTGGTCAGCAGGAATCAGTGAAGTGACCTGTGTTTTTGTACCGACGTCGGGTTTCAGCAGTTACTGACAATGAGTGGGTCATTCATGTTTGTGGAGTGGGATTCTGGGTTTGGAGGGAAAATCAAAGTCAGGGGTGTGGCCAAGTGGTCGGCATTGAATTGCATAGAGTAATGTTTGTTCTTCGCAGAAAACCCTTTGGTGTATCACGGCCACCTTTGTGACTCTGTTACCAAAGGTACTGCTCTTGCATTTTAAGTTGTACAAGTTTGATTCGTACTAAAAACTCCTTTAAGCTTGGGGTTGGTTAGGTCTAAATTTCGGTGCAGTTACCCTTTCCGCAGCGTATACAGGTGAGGCACTTCGAGACCTTAGGAAACATTGGGAAAGGTTTCGGAAATGTCAGCAGCTTGTGCCAGTTGTAGGCTCCACTCACTTGAGTAAATACCTCGGAACTCCCTCCATCCATTTATAATACAGACAGTATTCAGTCCATGGGTTTGGATGAGATGTCAGACTGCAGGCCGTAAGACTTGTTTTCTTGTTCCTGTACTTCATTACTGGCCACACTGGTAACTGCCAGTTTCATCTGGCCCACATCTTCATCCCACAGTCATACTTTACTTGCCTTTATCCACCACAGTCTTTGGTTGCATTCTGGAGTTCAGGTGAAATATCCCCTTTCTGAGAAGGAGGTTGGGTGTTAAAGGAGCTGTCCTGCTTGATGATCGGCAGGGACTGGGTGCGGACCGTGCTGATTTGGTAGGTCAGCTATTCGATTAGGATGATCCTGGAGAAAAGAAATTTTCAGGGAACTGGGTGAAGGTGTGTGATTGCACCTGGATCCCACTAGCACCAAAATAACGGCATTTGGTGGAATAGAAAGAGGCCAAGTCGATCATGCTGCCTGTGGCTTTGAGTATTTAACAATGTAGTGTTATTGTGTTCCTTTGGCCAGCTGAATCGTCCTTTTTTTATCTGAGTCAATGAATGGTTTTGAGCTGTTGTCTGGATAAGCCCAGTTGTATTATTTTATGTCCCTTTCGGAAGCCGGCTCTCTGTGGGATTTTTTTTCATGATTCCGAATTGCCAAATGTCTGCTTATGTTTTGTGAGATTTTGAGTCAGAATTATTGAACCAGTTTGGGATGTTTTGCCGTTCTACTGCGCCCTGTTATTATCCAAGGGTGTTACGGCAAGCGAGGGAAGAGACTGCTGAGCCTTTGGCAACGATATTTGCGACATATCTGGCCTCAGAAGTAGTGGTAGGTGATTGGATATTGGCAAATGTTGTTCCTTTGTTTAAGAAAGGGAGTAGGAATAACCCTGGGAATTACAGAACATTGAGACTTACTTCAGTGGTGGGCAAGTTACTGGAGATTATTCTTAGAGACAGGATTTATGGGAATTTAGAGAACCACAGGCTGATTATTGACAGTCAACTTGCCGTTGCGAGGGCAGGTCGTGCCTCACGAGCTTGACGGAATTCTTTGAGGATGTCGCAAAGCACATTGATGTTGGTGGAGCAGTGAATGTGGTGCACATGGATTTTAATAAGTTGTTACTACAGCCTTACCTCTCGTTTTCTTGGTGAAGCAGCCAGCATAATCAAAGACCCCACCCACATGGGACATTCCCTCTTCTCTCCTCTTTCATCAGGTAGAAGGTGCAGTAGCCTGAGGGCATGTACCACCAGACTTAAGGACAGCTTCTACCCCACGGTGATAAGACTATTGAATGGTTCCCTTATACAATGAGATGGACTATGACCTCACGATCCACTTTGTTGTGACGTTGCACCTTATTGCACTGCACCTTCTCTGTAGCTGTGACACTTTACTCTGTACTGTTATTATTTTTACCTGCACTACATCAATGCACTCTCTGCTAACTCAACCTAACTGCACTGTGTAATGAATTGACCTGTACGTTCGGTTTGTAAGAAGAGTTTTTCACTGTACCTCGGTACAAGTGACAATAATAAACCAACATCAATACCAACACCAATAAGGTTCCTCATGGAAGGCCTATTCAGAAAGTCAGGAAACATGGGATCCAGGGAAACCTAGTTGTGTGGATTGAGAATTGGCTCTCCCATAGAAGATAGAGGGTGGTGGTAGATGGAGCGTCTTCTGCCTTGAGGTCGGTGACCAAGGATGTTCCGCAGAGATCTGTTGTGGGACACCTGCTCTTTGTAATTCATATAAATGACTTAGATGAGGATGTGAAGGGGTGGTTGAGTAAGTTTTCTGATGAATCAAAGATTGATGATGCAGCGGATCTTGCATAATGTTGCTGTAGATCATATCAGGATATTGCTAGAATGCAGAGCTGGGCTGAGAAGTGGCAGATGGAGTTCAACCCGGATAAGTGTGATGTGATACACTTCGGGAGATTGAATTCGAAGGCATAATATAATGTTAATGGCAGGACTCTTAGCAGCTTAGAGGGATCTTGAGGTCCAGGTCCATAGAGTCCTCAAGTATGCCGCGCAGGTCGATCACGTTGTTCAGAATGCTTATGGAGTGTTGGCCTTCATTAGTCGGGGGATTGAGGTTAAAAGCCGCGAGTTCATCTTGAGGCTCTGTAGTGCTCTGTTTAGACCACACTTGGGAGATTTACAGGATGTTTCCTGGATTGGAGAGCATGTTTTAAGAGGATTGGTTGAGTGAGCTAAGGCTTTTCCGTTTGGAAAGAAGAGGATGAGAGGTGACGTGATAGAGGTGTACAATATGATAAGAGGCATACACGAGTGCACAGTCAGAGACTTTTATCATGTGCAAAAATGGCTAACACGATTGGACATAATTTTCAGGTGATTTGAGGAAGGTATAAGGGGGACGTCAGTGGTAAGTTTTGTTATGTTTTAATTTTATTTACAGCGTGGTAACAGGCCCTTCCAGCCCAACGAGTCCGCGCGGCCCATTTTAAATCAAAGTTAACCTACCCGTACGTCTTTTGGAACGTGGGGGGAAACCGGAGCACCCGGAGGAAACCCACGCAGACACGGGAGAACGTACAAACTCCTTACAGTCAGCGACGGGAATCGAACCCCGATCACTGGCGCTGTAATAGTGTCACGCTAACCGCTACGCTACCGTGCCGCCCCTACGCTACCGTGCAAGAGAGTGGTGCGTCCGTGGAACGCACTGCGTGCGGAGGTTGCGGGGGCAGATACATTCAGGACAATGAAGAGACGCTTAGATAGACACATGAATGATGGTGAAATGGGGAGCAATGCAGGAGGGAAGGGATTAGGATAAGATGCCGGCACAACATCGAAGTTAGTCGCCCCAATTTGGGGCTTCAGTTTGTGAATCTGCCCTAATTTCTCCATCACCTTGTATTTACACTTATAGAATTTCGGTCACTGGGCCCAACGTGCTCCCCCACTCATACATCAGTCATTTACACAGCCTCACTTCTCGAGAGGAGATCAAGTGTTGCCCCCTCTCCAGAAGGATCATGTAAATCCGAAATATTTTCCGGCTGGAGATTGGTATGAAAGATTCGTCCTATTTTATATCACAACGACCCGTGGACACGAAGTGACAGTCACAAAAGGAAAATATTAAATGAAGGAGACAGGTTTACAAATTACTGTTCAATTATTTAATATATATAGAGTTGTTCAAATGCTTAAAGAACACACATCGTGCACAGATCCTATAGTCTTATTTACACACTCCATATATTTAATTGATCTGTGGTGCGAATAAATCTGACAAAAGAATCCCTGAAGGATAAGTGTTTACCTCACTCCTGAGGGGAACGTTAATTACTGCAGATTTGCAACACGTAATGGAACTGTAGTTTTCTTTGTTCTAATTGTTTTTTCTTCACAGTAAAACTGTGCGTAATTTATCATTTATGCTTTTCTTGTGAATGCTGCTTATGTAGTGCTGTGTGGCTGTGATATTGCTGCCAGTAAGTTTATCATTGCTCCTGTTCATGCATGTACACGTGACAATAAACTCAGCTTTCATTTGACGATAAGTAACAGTACAGATTGTATTTTTTATTTGGTACACAAGACATATTTAATAAATATGTGTTGCGAATAAAATGTGCAATAGAATGCGTCAATGATTTGTGTTCACCACACCCCTGAGAGACAGTCCGATGCTTCTCGGTAATCTTTTCCATTTATTTAAATAATACCGTTTTCTGATTTTGGTTTGGATGTCTTTGGATGCACGAATGCCGCTATTCATAGAGCGTTTCGCTCTCTGTCACTCTGACACTCTTCAGCACCCACCCTACAAAGATCAGAAGGTTTGAAGATGATCGAAAAATGACTGTGTTGTGGATAACGAGAAGGTTCTCTCATGTTACAACAGGACATAGATCAGTTAGAAATTTGGACAGGGCTTTGGCAGATGGAATTTATTCCCAACAAGTACAGTACATGTGAGGACACAGAATGAATGCTGACGAACAGACAACGGGGTCCGACTCCACGCTTCTCTGAAAGTGGCCACACAGGTCGATAGGGTGGTGATGACGGCAAACGGCATGCCAGCATTCAGAGAACGGGATATGGAATATAAGAACAGAACCTTCTTATATTCCACAGGTGATGTGGGATCTGGCTGTGCATGAGAACAACACCTCGTCCTCCTGCGGGAGTGTGTGGGGGTAGTCAGAGCGGGGTCGGTCGTATCCATGGATCACTAACCCATCACAGCAACACCCCACAACACCGCAACCTCCAACGCCCCACAACACCACAACCTCAACACCCCACAACACCCCAGCACCACCCACAACACCGACACCTCCAACGCCCCACAACACCCCAACACCTCCCACAACTCCCCAACCTCCAACAGCTGCCACGCCCCCAACACTTGCATCACTGCTCACAACACCACCCACAACATCCCAACACCGTCCAAAACAGTCCAACCTCCAACTCACCACAACATCCCAACCTCCAACGCCCCACAACACCCCAACCCCAAACCCGCACAACACCCCAAGACCTCCAACACTGCCCACAACACCCCAAGACCTTGAACACTACCCACAGCACCCCAAAAACTCCATCACCACCCACAACTCCTCAAAATCTCCATCACCGCCCACAACACCTCATCCTCCTACTACGCTCACAACATCCCACCAACTCCACCGCCGCCTACAACACCCCAATACCACCTACAACACCCGAACAACAACAAACTGCAACACCCTCAGAACACCCCAACAGCACTCTCCAACACCATTCTTCCAACACTCCACAACACCTGCTAATCGATACAGCAACTGCCGCAAAACGCCTCACAACAACAGCACCATAACATCCCCTATGACACAGAACAACCTCACAACAACAAACAGCCCCACAATGTCCTGTCAAGTTGCAAGTTCTTCCTCGTTGCAGGAATCATCATGGAACAACTTTAATTACGCTGTTCACCGCAGTAACAGATTAACTGGTCCACTGTGCAGTTAGCAATGGTAATTGCACATGTTACACAGTTTTAATACACGCTATTACTGTCTCAAGGCATGGCAAATCTCTTGCCGTCTTGCACGCACTGCATCACACCCTTTGATATTTAACCGCCATCTAGTGCTCGCTCGGATTACATCTTCTCCGTAGCTAAAAAGTCTTATTTTTCAAGATCTCCAAGGATATTAAAAATAACAAAATATTGTTAAATAGCACGATTACATATGTAAACCAACAACATGGCCTTGGGCCTCGGTGATGACTTTGTCATGAGCTTTACCAGCCGTGAACTTTTCTTCACATTGTTCCGAGTGCTCAGGGCCGAACTCTCAACTGCAACTTTTGCAAATTACACTCAGTCGGGTCAGTCTCCTCCACTTGACTTTGCTTTTCACATATCCCGATGAATGGCGTCGCATGTAGACAGGGTGGTGAAGATGGCTTTCGGCACGTTGACCTTCATCGGTCAGTGCACTGAGTATAGGAGTGTGGATGTCCTGTTACAATTGCACAACAGGTTGGTGCGGCCGCATTGTTGGTTACCCTGCTAAAGGCAAGATGCCTTTAAGGTGTCAAGAGTGCAGAGGAGAGTTAAGAGAATGTTGCCAGGACTCGAGGGACAGAGATCTGAAGAGACCTGGCAGATATCGACTTTTCTTCACTGGAACGAAGGAAACTGAGGGATGTCCTCAATGAGGTGCACATAAACATGAGGGGAATCGGGCGCGTTCCCGCTCCATGCTGATGAAGGCAGAGATTTATGTTGACTCAGTGAAACGTTGGGGAGATTTCATGCAAAAGTGTGATGCCGACAGTGGGGAATGCGGTTACGGTCAGATAAGCCGCGATCATAATGAGTGGAGAATCACAAAGGAGGGGGCGTTTTAATCTCAGACGATCGGTTAAACTAATTCCTCAACCTATGGACAAACCCGCGAGTTCTGTCTTCAAAATGGGAAGGCAGAATCCCTAGGAGGGCTCCAGGCATTTGGGATTGTCTTGCTGAATGAAGCAGACTGAAGGTAATCAACATACAATGTAAGGTTGAGAGATGGTTCTGATGGTAGTTGAAACAATAATCCCTTCGCTGGAAGAATGCCGCCCCAATATACAACCCTCAGTACCGTCACAGATTCCATTCTTTGCAGTTTCTCAATGAATTCACTGAACGAATCACAATGTGTCACAGCGGGGATTTCAGTTGACTGACGTAATTGGTTCGTAAATATTCTATTTGTTTTTTACTTTTAACTTTGGTGAAAACTCACCATCCCCGTGGAGATCGTTAAATGCTATAAAAACGGGGAATGTTCTGCCACAACATTTTATTCCGAGAGATTACCTGTAGCATACGGGGAGACATCGCTTTGCAGAGAAAATGATTTTAAGATATCGCAGTCTGGAGAAGATATTTTACGTAATCATTGCCGTCATTGGAGTTCCTGGGAAGTGCGGAGAGCAATTCATGTTTTTTACTTCCGTGTATTAATCGGTGTTGACAATTTTATGATCAATTTGCAAGCTTCGAAAATGATGATTGTTGGACAAAATTGCATCAGTGGTATCAATCCTGTCAATTAAATATTCCGCTTTTTCTCATTTCATGATAACGGAAACTAAAATACTTTCCAATCTAACTCACGGGATCCACTCAAATGATGTTCTTGCTTTTTGTGGCACGTTACCCAGATTTGGACAAGGGCTCGGCAGAGGCAGCTCTCCGGGAAGGTGTGACTGGGAGTGCTTTATGTTATGAAGTTCACTGTTTCTGAGTTACTGACTAGAGTGAACACCTTGTCCTGTGCACAGGTCTCACTGTGGAATATGTCACAGCCGGATTTCATGCCTGCTGGTCAAATATTGGATACCATCACGCTAACCAGTGGCCATAGAACTATTGGTTTATGTTATTGAATTGAACTGCATTGCGGAATTATTCCATGAAAGGAGCCACTCTGTTGCCGTATATTAACTTGACCCTGCCTTCCCTCTGAAATCATGCTTGGTCCCATCAGATGCTGAGTTTCCAGGACTGGTCAGTCACGGTAAAATCGGCGAAACCGGCCCCATCAGGGACTGGAATCAGGATTAACCATTGTGTGGACCATCCCGCCAGATCTTGCTCATGGCAGTTCGTTTTATCCCCAACGTTTATCCCCACATCTGAGCAGGCAGGTTGGGCACAGTTGGACCCGTGTCTGATCTTGTTGGATTCACAGCCTGTCAGCGATTCCAACACTCCTGATCGTTAGCTGAAACCCGAGACCGTGTTCGGACCCGGTAAATGAATTCAGTAATGTTCAGTGTCTGCTCTCTTCTCTTTCTCCAGTGAATTTTGTGGCGATTATGTTCCTGTCCCGCGGAAAGTGCGGCCTCTCCACCTGCACCACTCGTTACCTTGTGGCCATGGCAGTTGCAGATCTGTTGGCCGTTATGATTGAGGTCATTTTAGATACGATCAATAATCGGCAGTTTACTCTAAATTTCCTTCACATCACCCCTGTGTGCAGGGTGATCAAAGTACTGAAATATGCAGCTACAGACTGTTCTGTCTGGTTCACCGTCACTTTTACCTTTGATCGGTTTGTGGCCATTTGTTGTCAGAAGCTGAAAACAAAATATTGCACCGGGCAAACTGCGACTGCAGTTATGTCAACAACAGGCGTTCCGCTCTTTCTGAAAAACGTTCCCCGATACTTCACCCGGGATCCCAGAGTGATCATCAACAATGTACCGTGATTCTGTGTAACGAAAGGCAGTTACTACACTGACCCCGGTTGGGTGGGATTTCACTGGTTCGATACGGTTTTAACTCCGTTCCTCCAATTCGCTGTAATTCTGCTGCACAACGCGCTGACAGTCAGGCACATTTTCGTGGCCAGTCGTGTTCGTAAGGGGCTGAGAGGTCAGAGAAAGGGAGAGAAACTCCGTGGCCCGGAGTTGGAGAGCAGGAGGAGGACTGTGGTTTTACTCTTCACCTTCTCCGGCAGCTTCATCCTCCTGTGGCTGACGCATGTTGTAGAATTCGTCTATTCTCGGCTCGCAGAAAAAGGAAAAAGAAATCGGAATGTTTCTGAAGAGATCTTTCAAGAAGTCGGGTATTTGCTCAGGAATTTCAGCTGCTGCACGAACACATTTATTTACGTGGTGACTCAGTCCAAGTTCCGGGAACAGGTGAAGAGCGCGGTGAAATATCTGGTCACCTCAGTGCTTCAGATCATCAATAAAGCCGCGCCCTGAACGCAACACACAGGATGCTGCAGTGTCTCCAGTCTGCCTCCAGATCCTTACGTTCACCGACTGATCTCCCAGGTATCAGTCCCGGGCCGATACTCCCATCGACCGACAACTCCGGGTTTTCCGGGCCATCACAGCGAGACCTGTCGTTTCCCCTCAATTTCCCAATCTTCTCCCGCAGTGGGGAGAGTTCGGTGTCAGATCCACCCTTGGTCCAATCGTCCCATCTCACTCTGTAGTGGGGACTGTCGGGTTTAAGCTCCACCTAGGCACCGGATATCCCAATCTCCCTCTGCGGTGCGTCCTCTCTGGTATAATCCTGACTCTGACACCAGTTGTATCGATCGCTCTCCATGGTGGAGAGAAATCGTGTAAGCTCCTCACTGGGACAGATTTTCCTATCTCCCTCCATTGTATCGATACGACAGTTCCTCACTGGCACATATTGCCTCAACCCCTTCCACAGTGGGGACTGTCTGTTCTGAGACAGACCGTCTGTGGGACAAGTGGTTATGAGTCATCTCCTTAGTGGGCAACAGTCTGATTTAAAAAAAAGCCCAGGAACCAGCAGTTCAATTCGGCCTCAACTGCGAGGTCCGATCTGGTTCGAACTACATTCTGGGGCAAATAGTCCCGATCCATCTCACACTGGTGACCATTAGTGTTAATTCCACCATGGGACCGGCAGTTTGTCTGGTATGACCTTCCCCTGGGATCGATTGTCCGATCTCCATCCTGAGTGTGGTCCATCTCTTATAATCTCCCCCATCACGGACGACATATTTCCCAGGCACCCAGACCGACTGCATCGTCCCGACACTGATCCTGTTTCACCTATTTATTTCCAACGTTCAGCAGTACACCCCCTCCCCTCTCCTCCCTTCACACTCTGCAAGACCCACGTGCCTGGCGATGCCAGTCTTTCTGCTGGGTTTGTACAATATAGAGGTGGCTGGACGATAATTAGCTTGTGACTCTTTGGTGGAAGTAGATGCACCCCCGGTCTGGGGGTATTTCACTGAGGCACAGACCTTCTGATCATTGCATATTACCCACCTGTGGGGGAAGGAGGGCGGAAAAACAAAGAGGGTGTGTCGTGATGGAGGAGATGGAGAGGGAGAGGATGGCAAAGTCGGAGCGGTGTGATGGGGACAGGAGAGGAGGAGGGTAAAGGGAGGGTGTTGACATGGAGATGGATGAAGAGGAGGGGTGAGAGGTGGAGAGAGAGGGTTGCCGGAACGCCAGGGAATGACGTTCACGTACCGCACTCATCTCCCTTCATTTCTGATATGACTGACGTCATGTCCGCACATGGTCTCGGTCAACATGTGGCTAATGAAGGCTAAGAGCTGGTTCTCTGCAGGAGCAAACACATATCAGTGGGATTGGGCAATCCGTGGATACACAGGCTAGCGGTATAGGGAATTGTGTGCACACAACAGTCAGGAGTACACATGGGGGTGGTGCTTTGGGGAGTGTGTGTTCACACCAGCCACCAGTGTACAGGGAGGATGGCGTGCTAGTTGTGTGTACACACCATAGACTAGTAAATAAAGGGACCGTGGTGCCAGGTGGTGCTGCACACCAGATACCAGTACACCGGCAGACGATGTTTGGAGGCGTGTGCACACACCAGAGATCAGTACACAGAAGGACAGTGTTGATAGGTTGTGTGCACCCACCAGACAGGAGAATACGGGGGACGGTGTTGGTAAGTATGTGTACACACCAGACACCAGTTTACAGTGTACGGTGTCTGGAGGTGATTGTATACACCATACACCAGAACACAAAGGGACGTTAATGTTGGGTGTGTGTACACACCAAGTACGTGGATAGCACCGGTTAGAAGGATATGGACCAACTCAGGGAAATGGAACGAGCTCAGATGGGCATCGAGTTCGTCATGGACGGGTTGAGCCGAGGGCCTATTTTCGGACTGTATGCGACTCTGAGTCAGCTCAGTCCGCATTTCCCAAGGTGGGGACCAATGCCGGCCCAGAAGTGGGTGATGACTGAGTGACTCCTTGCCTCCACCGTATTGATGAAGTGCAGGAGGAACTCCTGGGTGTCCTACTGACCATTGGTTGAGAACTCCGGGTGACTCATCCCGACCGGCGACTGGAATACACGAGGCGCGATGCCCTGCAGCCTGGGTTGCAAATGGCCGGGCTCCATCTGCCCCTCGTCGATCTCCGGAGGGGCAGGGCAGTGTTCCCCGGGGAGCAAGAGGTGGCCCGCTAGAGGGGGACGGTGCAGGAAGAGAGAGAAAGAGAGAGGGCAGAGGCGAGAAAGAGCGGAACGGCAAGGGAAGAGAGTGGGGGCAGCGGAGGGACGAGAGGGTGCGGCGGCGAAGGAGCCAGAGGGCGGGTACGGGACGGTAGGGCGTGAGAAGATTGACAGCTGGGGCAGGGAGGGGGACAGATGGAGGGACAGATGGATTAGAGAGATGGGGACGCCGGAGATTAGAGAGAGGCAGAAGGCGGCGGGGAGAGAGAGGCTGGACGGACGGGGAGAGACAGCGGGGGTGAGAGAGATGGGGATAGCGTGGGGGTAAATCGAAGTGGGACGACAGGTTGTAGGAAGAGAGGGATGTAGTGGGAAGAGTGCTGGGGGCTGCGGTGGGGTGAGATAACGGGTCGGAGAGGGCAGAGAGACGGGACGGTAGGTGGAGAGGTGGGACAGTGACGGCAGAGAGTGGAACGGTAAGGGGGAGAGAGGCGGGACGGTGGGAGAGAGAGAGGCGAGACTGTGAGGGAGACAGAGGGGGGACGGTGGGGGAGAGGGAGTCGGTGGGGTAAGAAATGGGAATTTGCGAGGGAGTGAGAGGGAGAAGGTGCGTCGGCGGGAGAGTAGAGAGTGGGGAATTGCGGGGGAGAGAGAATGTGGGGGTGCAAGGGGTGTGTGCCGGTGGGGGTGAGAGAGGGGGAAGATTATGCGGGGTGGAAAGAGGGTTAAATTTGTAGGGGAGAAAGTGGAGAAAACGTGGCGATGACGGGTGGAAGGTGCGGGGTAGCGAAAGGGAGAGAAAAGGGGAAAAGGTCGGGGGAGAGAGGTAAAGGTGGGGGGCCAGATAGTGGACAATGTGTGAAATAAGAGACGGGGCATGGTGCAGGGCAGCGAGGGGGATGTCGGGGAGACAGCAGGGACGGTGGGGGAGAGAGAGATGCGGGTCGGTAGAAGGAAATGAGAAACCGCTTGAGGAGAGATAGCGGTCAGGATAGGCACAGAGAAGTGTGAAGGTGCAAGGATGAGAGAAGGCGTAAGGTGCGGGGCAGAGAGAGGGGCAAGGTGTTGCGGATGGAGTAGTGTTACGGCAGCGGAGGAAGAGAGGTAGACGGCAGGAGAAGGGAGAGGGTAAGGTGGGGGAATGAGAGGAGTATGGAGGGGGAGACAGACGGGGTCCTGGGGGAAGACAGCGAGACGGTGGGTAGAGAGAGAGGGGACGGTAGAGGAAGAGAGGGGGATGTCAGTTGGGGGTGCGGTGCGAGAAGAGAGAGGCGGGTTGGGGATCGAGGGGGCGGCTGTAGAATGGGGGTTGATGGTGGTCAGCGCTGTCTGTGGGGTGGAGTGTGAGAGGATAACGCAGTGGGCTTCGAGAGGGTGGGGAGAGAGGTTACAATGGAGGTTATAGTGGGGACGATAGGGACAGCGAGGAGACGATGGGGGAATAAGAGGGGATGCTGAGAAGTTGCGAGGGGACGGGGCGGGAGAGTGTGTGGGGATGTGGGGTGAGAGAGGGTGGGACGATAGGGGTAGCGAGAGAGGGGATGGTTGGTGAGAGAGTTACGGTGGGGTTAAAATAAAGCGGGGATGATGGTGGGTTAGAGGGGGACTGTGGGGGAGGTAGAAGGTGTACAGTGTGCAGGAGAGAGGGTGGACGGCGTAGGGGTGAGAGGAGAGGGGTGGCGGGTGTGTGTGAGAGGGGGACGGCCGTGTGAGAGAGCGCGGAGACGTCGGGGAGAGAGAACGGCGACTTTGGAGGGGGCGAGAGCATGTCCGGCGGAGGAAGAACAGGGGACGGCGGAGGGGACAGAAAGTTGTGACGTCGGGGGAGAGAGGCGGTGGACGGTGGGGAGTAGAGAAGGGGGGTACGGTGGTGGGGAAAAAGTGGAAGGTAGGGGTGAGGGGACTGGAGGGTGGAAAGAGATGGAAGACCGTAGGGGGAGTTAGAGAGTCGGTGGGAGCGAGATAGGGGGCATGGTGGGTACAGTGTGGGGACGGTGGGAGAGGGGGTAAGTGGGGCAGAGAGAGGAGGGACGGGGGTCAGAGAGAAAGTGGATAGCGTCGGGAAGAAATGTGGGACCAGTGGGAGAGAGAGGGGAAATGGCATGGCGGAGAGAGGTGGGGACGGCGTGGGGGGAAAGCGAAGGGGGACGGATGACGGGGGTAGAGAGAGAGGGGCGATGGTGGGAGAGAGCGCGGTTCATCGGGGGAATTGAGAGCGGGGACGTCGGGGGGAGAGAGAGAGCGGGTACAGACGGTGGGGTATGAGAGGGCGATGCTGAGGGAAGTGAGGAACATTACGGGTAGAGAGGGGGAAGGTTGGGCAGAGGTGGGGTAAATTGGGGAGAGAAAGAAGGGGATTCTGGGGTGGTAGAGAGGGACCAGTGGGGAAGAGACAGTGGAGATGAAGGGGGAGAGGTGCGACGCTGGTGGGGCGGGAGAGGTGGTGGTGGTGGCGAGGAGAGATCCATTGGTGACAGCCCCGGGTACCAGACAAGAATCTACATGTCTCGTGAACTACTCCCTCCATCCACCCTCCCACCGCTCTGCCCCGCTGACTCACAAGGGCGCGATGCGGAGGTTGCTGCCCAGCTGCTTCAGCCCATGGTATTGCTTAGATCCCTGCAGCACTTCTCCGTCGCACGCCTCGATCTCCTCTTTCCAGCAGACGGAGTCTGCGGCAGTATGGCCTCAATCGAGGCCGACACCTGTGTGTGCGGTAGTCAGAGAGTTAATGGTGGTCGGTGGCGGGGAGTGGGGCTCATAGTTGAAGTGTATACCTTTCCTGCCTGGAGAAGACCCGATGCTCATTCTGGTACACGCAGGATCGCACAAGGGAAAAACAATGAAAGATTGCAGAAAAAAGGTGTGGCATTTACAGAGAAAGTGCAGTGTCGGAACAGAGGGATTTAAAAGCCGCGTCATAGCTCGATAGGCTGGTGAGGAAGGCGTTTGGCACGCTGTTCTTCATCAGTCAGGGCATTAAATATAGGAGTTGGTACATGTTGCAGTTGTATAAGGCGCTGGTGAGGTCGTACTTGAAGTATTTTGTTCAGGGTTGGTCGCCCTCTTAATTGGAAAAGAAATCTTTTGACAACAAAGAATGCAGAAAAGATATCCCAGGATGTTGCCTGTACTTGGGGCCTGACTTGCTAGGAGAGGTAGCCTAGACGAGGACTTTATCCCTCGAATGCATGAGATTGAGGAGTGACCTGATAAATGTATATAAGATCATGAAGGGCACAGAGAGGGTGAAACCACATCGTCTTTTACCCAGGGAGGGGATTATAAACAGAAGAGGGCAGAGATTTCAGATCAGAGGCGAGACATTTGAAAAAGACGCCAGGGGCAGCTTCTTCACACAAAGCGGGTGCGTATTTGAATGAATTGCTGGACATAGTTGTTGAGGCGGGCACATTAGCAACATTCAAATGGCATGAAGATGAATAAATTGACAGCAATGGTTTAGAGGGCTCTGGTCCAAACGCGGGCCGCTGCGAATATCTCGCTGGGCGACACGTTCAGCATGGACGTGATGCTTCCATGCTGTTCACTCTTTTAATGTGAATCTCTGCAAGCAGAAAATAAAGTGAATGGGCCACGGCGAGGTAGATTGTGAAGTGAAGAGTCCATCTTATCTTACAAGGGGAACTTTAAATAGTGTGCGAACAGCGGTATCAAAGCTGTCTTTGGGACTGATGGCCCGGGCTTTCAGAAACCCGGAAAGATTCGGTAAACCTACCCGGTCACGACAGCAACCGGCATCAGCGTCAACGCATTGTGGGGAACGACCTCGTTCTCCGGCAGGATCTCCACCTTCATTTCCTCCTCGTACTCGAAGGGCTCGGAGTCGACTTCGAACCCACCCTTCTTCCACACCTAGGCGGGACAGGGACAGGATTTGGAACAGGGCACTGTGAGAGAACTGGACTTCACGCAGTCACCGCCTACTACGTTCTCCTGCATCAGAAATCACTCTCTCACCCTTCCCTCGCCTCATCCTTCCTTTCACGGGCCGTCAGGGTGTCGGGACTTCCACATAGTTTAGTCGCTGCTGCATTTTCTCTCCTGTACCCGGCACTGATCTTCAGCTGTGTTGGAAGGAGCTCGACGCCATTTCTCCCAGCGAACATTTTGTTTTATTGTGTTCTGCAGAAGAACCAATAGGAGGATTTTAAATTAGATTTTAGTTTTTGATGGATCCACTTGTTGACACCGAAACATTCTCTCCTTTGGAATCACAGGATGGCGGCAGCAAAAAACGAGGTTACTTATCCCGTCACGTCCGGAGGATTTATATGTTAAAACGAGGCCGCAGACTTCCGCTCCACCATCGCCTCCCCAATGAGCTTGTTGTGGTTTACCGAGATTTGAGAATAACCAGGAGACACAGAAGATTCTCCAAGAAGTTAAACTTTTTTTTGCTAACAAAAGCTGTGACATCAGACAGCCAGTTACCAATCACCCTCTGATCACTACTCTCTCTGACTGCCCTCGACCAAAGCTCGCGGGCCTTTTTTGATACCTTTTATATCGTTCAGTTCCATTGTTACAATCCATCATGTCCTCTCCTATCCTCACAGTTTTATCCTTTAACCATTTGTCTTCTGCCACAGGTATTTCCTGACTCAATCATAGGGCGCCTCAATTATTTATTGGCATTGGGAGTACTGGTACAAGGCTACAGACCTATCAGTTATGAAACAATACTAGTCTTATTAGCTATAAGGCTATCAGTTATAAAACATCAAAATGTGCCACCATTGCTTATGAGTCCTGAGTTCGCTGGCACCAAGCTTCTCAGTTATCAAAACTGTTAGCTACAGAACTGTTATAAAATCATTAGTCACACTAGCCATAACAACCATTAGCTGTACAATAGATCGACAGTGCCTTTATAGGAATGAACTGACCATCTGTTTACTGAGCTACCTGTTCCCCGCACTGAGAGTTACTCGCGCTCGGGCTGGAGAAGAAGGAGACCCAGCGGACATCTTAATGAAACCAGCGGCCATCTTAAACACGGAGCAGACTAATAATAAAAGAAGTGGACAGCCTCTATTTTCTATATATTCTAGATAGGCTCACCTAGAAGATTACGATGTGCAACATCAGGGTAACCTGGAGGTTTGGATTCAGAATTCGCCGGTCCATGGAAACCAGAGGAGAGTGCTCGATGGTACTTATTCCGTCTTAAGCTCTTTGACAAGTTGTATTCCACAGAGATCCGCAGTGAGCCCCTTGCTGTTTGTGATACATAAAATCACCTGAAGGAAACTGTGGACGGGTGAGTTAGTACGTTCGCAGACGATACAATGATTGGTGGTGTTGTGGATCGTGTAGAATATTGCCAAAGGATACAGCAGGATACAGATCAATCGCAGATACGGGCGGAGAAATGTCTGATGGAGCTTAATCCTGCCAAATCTGAGGTGTACCACTTTCGGAGATCAATACGTTGTGAATGGCAAGACCCATAACAGTGTTGAAGTGCAGAAGGATCTTGCGGTGCAAGTGCAGACCTCCCTGAAGTAGCTGAAGAGTTTGATAGGGTGGTGAAGAAGACATGCGGAACACCAACCTTCCTAGGTCTGGACGTGGAATATAAAATGAAACGTGATGGTGAAACCTGCATTTCGAACGGTTTGTGTAATCTGGTCACCACAGATTGGATGGACTGGGCTTGTTTTCCCTGCGAGGTGATCTGAAAGAAACCTACCAGATTGTGAGAGGTACAGAAAGGAGTGATCTCGAAAATATTTTTTCCCATGTAGGTGTGACAAAAACAAGATGCCATCGGTTTAAGGTGAGTGGAAGGGCTTCTAAACGGGGTTGATGGGTACGATTGTTAACATAGATGTGGTCCCAAATCCATGTCATAAATAAAACAGTTTGACCCTGCATAATTTCCAAAGTGTCTGTGAACAGAGTCTGAATCATGTAGTCCAGGAAACGTCTTCGCAGCGACGTCAGATTATATGCCTTAGGGTTCCCGGGTTTGTCTCATCCTCTCATCCAAAGACAGGATCCATCTGGATCTTTCAGTTTGAGGGAACTGTTCTATGTCCACAGAAATCTGGATCACACGTCCGAACCCCAGTGGCGCTTTGTACAGCTCCCTGGCCCTATTGGTCCATCTCACTGAGCAGTACTAATTTGGTTTATTATTGTCACATTTATGGAGGAACAGTGAAAAAATTCTCTTACACACCGTTCATACAGCTCAATTCATTACAACAGTGGTTGAGGTGGGACAACGTAACACAATAACCGAATGCAGAATAAAGTGTTATATTTACAGAAAAAAGTGCACTGCAGGCAGACGGGGATGTGGAAGATCATAACGAGGTAGATTATGAGCTGGAGAGTCCATCCAATCGTACGTGAGAAATGTTCAGTTGTCTTATAACAGAGGGATAGAAGCTGTCCTTGACCCTGATGTTTCGTGCTTTCGCGCTCTTGTGTCTTCTGCGCGATGGGAGGGGGATGTCAGGATGTCCGAGGTGTGTGAATATATATCCTGGACATCATCACTCTTTTATCTCGTTCATTTTACGTGTTTCTCCTGCCGTCCGGATCCAAAGGGGTTAACCTTAGATGTTTGTTCAGTGAGTGTAATTAACCTCAGACTGCACGGATCCCGATTGTGTCACCAGGGTTTTCCCCACTGCTTTTAAAAACTGTTCCTTTCGATGAAGTCTCATAGTGTCAGTGGCATCAGCCCCTTCGTCACTGACAGAGAGCAGCAGCTACACAGAGGAAGAAGATAATTGGGGAGCTGCGAACAATAATGTGGGATGTTACATGAACGAATGGAATCTGTAAATGGGAGAGTGTGAAGTTCTGGTCACCCATTGGAATCTGGAAAGATTGGAGTGAGCTGTTACAGGAATTGGTCTGGATCTGGAAACAGGAGAGTGGGATGTTACACCGATGGGGCGGGCTGTATTCCCATATGTTGACTACATTTTATCGGATGCTCCCTGGATAACACTGAACAATCGGATCAACTATTTAATCCTGACTATTCAGCCTGTCTACTATCCCGTCCTCGCTCTTCTTGCTGTTCCATGTAAGTCCCTGGAGTCGTTGGACCAACAGAAAGGTGAGAAGCAGTGGTCACGGGGTCCTGTAAAGAGGTCTGGTGTGTGGACTGTTCATTACATGTGCCGGTTAATAAAGCGGAACGTCCTCACCAACTGAGCTCCGCATGAGGGAGGTGCCAGACATTGACCTGGTCAGGGTGCGGGGATCAACGGCTTGAATGGACTTCGCTGCTCGATGATATCTTCTTATCTCGTTGACATGTCCCTAACTACATGTATTTGTCCGATAAACCATTGCTATCTGCACTGCCGTTCCTGGACTTCACGCTCTCCTCACTGCTGCCGTGTTTGGTGATCCCAGCTGTCTGAACTCTCTGCGGCAATGATAATCGTGGTCTAATTTCAATCAGAAACCTCCTGTAGTTTCCCACTGCTTCCATCGCCCTGAGGGGAATTACGTGCGGTTGAATCAGACTGCTCCGCCGGGGACCTGGGCAAATTTCACCACAATCTCCAGTGTGACTGCGTCATGTTCTCAACCAGCAGCAGGTGGCGGCCCCGACACGCTGACGCTGGCTCACAGGGTAATAAATAGAGGGAGATCCCTGGGCTAATTCACCCACAGAAAGTCTCTGCACAAAGAATAGGGAGAGTGACCGTGTCTCCAACCCACACCGGCCCCTGGTAACCACAAATTGATCAGCGACGCTCTCACAGAGCACTGAGCAATGATCGGCATCAGGAGCCTCGGCTGATTCCGCATACTGACTAGGTCAATATATCACTTTTCCCTCAACCGAAGCTCAGATAATGAGGACTTTGATCTGAATGAACTGGAACACATAATGAATTGTTCACTCGTCAGGCATCTTTCGAGGACCACAGAACCACAGCTTCTCACCTGTCTGTTGGTTGAGGTGATGCGGTTACTTTCCAGTTGCTGGTTGATTTCACTGATCTATAATGACGGTCTCCAGCAGACAATCCCGGTGTCGGGTACAACGACATCCAAGTCTGAATCCAAGAACAGGTTTCTACATTTGATTGCCTCTCTGTGAATCTGCTGACGTTGCTCCAACCCCGCTGTCATGTCTGTGTTTATTTCCCACCTCACAGTGAACGTGCTGACGATTGTGGTCCTGTCACGGAGAAAGTGCTGTCTCTCCAAAGGCGTCACTCGCTTTCTGGTGGCCATGGCAACGGTGGATTTACTGGTCGTTGTCCTCGACCTGATACTGAGGCAGATTCCGATTGTTTATCGGGGACCGTTTGTTTTCTTGAGTGACATCCCAATGTGTAACATTCACGCTGTCCTGCTTTACGCAGCCACCGACTGTTCTGCCTGGTTCACCGTCACTTTCACCTTTGATCGGTTTGTGGCCATTCGTTGTCAGAAGCTGAAAGGGAAATATTGCAGTGAGAGAACGGCGGCTGTGGTTCTGGGGACGGTGACGGTGCTGAGCTGTTTAAAGAACATTTTCTGGTATTTCATGCTCTCAGGATACTACGTGTTTACTCATTTTCCTTGGTTTTGCTGGGAAAGACGTGGTGTTTTCTCAGTAGTTTGGAACGCAGTCGAGATCCTCCATTACCTCCTCACGCCTGTGATCCCAATTGCCCTCATTCTACTGCTCAATGCTTTGACCATCAGACACGTTTTAGTGGCGAGCAGAGTCCGCAGGAGGCTCCGGGGTCACAGCATTGGGGAAAGTTGCAGACACCCGGAGATGAAGAGCCTCAGGAAATCCCTCATTTTACAGTTGGTTGTGTCAGGGAATTTCATCCTGTTGTGGGCGCTGTTTATGTTGAATCCTGTGTGGCTCCGATTGTGGTTTATTTCTGCGGCTGTGCGTCCACCTTGGACCATAACTGAACTGAGCTTCATGCTGCAGATCCTGAGCTTCTGCACAAACACGACTCTTTACGCGGTGACCCAGACTAAGTTCAGGGAGCAGCTGAAGGAGCTGGTGAAATCTCTCCTCACTCTCATTGTGAGATGCGCTTAGCACGGAGAGGAGCTCAGAAATCCGCGCCGCTACCCCGGCCGAACCGACTCCGTCTCTCCGAATCCAAACACACTGGAGGAAAACAGGCAGAATCGGGCCGGGAATTGTGAACTGGAAGGAATATCGTCTCAACTCTGTAACTTTGTTCTGTTCTGAATGAGCTTTTTTCTGAGAACAAATTGTGTATAATTCATGTTTAATTTGTTTTACTTGAGAATGCTGCTGAAATAACGCGATGTGCCTATGATGCCGCTGCAAGTACGGTTTTCATTGCACCTGTGCTTTCGTGTATTTTTGCCTCTGACAATAATATCAATCTGAATTTGACTTTGAATTATCTTATGGCGATTCTTCTCGGCAGAATTACTTTACGCTGTTTGAGGTTTGAATTCACAGATCCAGAGACTTGAGTGAGACAACAATGTACGGCACAGGAACAATCCTGCCGGCGCAAGATGTAGTGCCGGACTAATTAAACAAGTTTTTGTATGTTTAACTGACCGTGTCTTTTCTGCCTACACAATGTCCGTCATCCCCCATTCCCTGTACATCCATGTGCCCAAATAGTATTTCACTGCACCGCCGCATCTGACAGTGCAATCCAGGAACCCAGCACCCTCTGGGGAAATAACATGCCGCACACATCTCCTTTGAATTTGCCGCGTCTCACTTTAAAGGCATTTACTCTGGTATCAGAGATATCGTCCCTGGCAAAAGACACCGGCTGTCTCCTCTGTTTGCCTCTCGTAAACTTATGAGCTGTTATCAGTTCTCCCCTCAACCTCCGACACTCCAGGTAAAACAACCCACGTTTGTCCAACTTCTCCCAATAGCACATGCCTCCTAATGCAAACAGCAACCTGGTACTTCGGCACCATCTTCAAAGACTGCACATCCTTCCCATAACGGAGCGACCAGAACTGAATGTAATGCGCAAGATGCGGCCTGACCAGAGTTTCAAACAGCATCGAGATAACATCCCAACTCTTGAACTCAGTTCCTCGACGAATAGAGGCAAATATGCCTTCCGCCTTAGTTGCCGACTTATCAACCTTTGCAGCCACTTTGGGAGAGCTATGGATATCCTCCAAATGATCACCCTGTCCGTCAACACTGTTGAAAGTCTTTCCATTAACAGTGGACAGTCACTTTATTGTTGATCTCCAACACCGATCATGTGGCCGGATTAAACTCCATCTGCCAACTCTCCGCCCATATCTGCAACTGACCTCTCTCCCACTGTGCCTTTTGCCAACCTTCAACACAATCCACAACAACACCAATCTTTGTATCGTCTGCGAACTTACTAACTCACCCATCCACATTTTCATCCAGGTTGTTCTGATATATCACAAACAGCGGAGGTCCCAGTACGGTCCCTGGGGAACGTCAATAGTCACAGAACTATAAACACAACAAGTCCCATTGATCAGTACCCTCTGTATTTTTTGGGCACGCCACTTCTGAATCCGAGAGGCCACGTCACGGTGGATTGCACACATCTTCACAAACAGAATCAATTTATTATCACCATCTTATACGCCGTGAAATGCGTTGTATTTCCGCAGCAGTACAGTGCAAAGGCATAAAACTACGAGAATCTATTAAACAAATATATCGAACACAATAAGCAAAAATCAGGTAGTGTTCATGGACCGTTCAGAAGTCTGATGGTCTGGCGGAAGATGCCATTCCTGGATCGTTGAGTGAGGGTCTTCATACTCCCTGATAGTAGTGACGAAAACGATATTTCTCGGATGGTGAGGCTCCTCAGTGATGGATGCCGCATTCTTGAGGCACTGCCTCTTGAAGATGCCCTCGATGGCGGGGTGGGGTGTTGTTATTCCAGTGATGGAGCTATCTGACCCCACAACCCTCTGCACCTTCTTTTAATTCTGTGCATTGGGTCCTCCGGACCAGCAAACAGGCAGAATGCTCTCCTCGTTCATCTATAGAAATTTACAAGATCCTTTGATGACATACCAAATCTCCTCAAACTCCAATCCTCCAATCGAAGTAGAGCAATGGATTTTAATAAGGCGGTTGATAAGGTTCCACATGGAAGTCTTATTCAGAAAGTCAGGAGGCATGGGATCCAGGGAAACTTGTCTGTGTGGATTTAGAATTGGCTCGCCCGTAGAAGACAGAGGGTGCTGGTAGGTGGAGCGTATTCTGCCTGGAGGTCGGTGACTTGTGGTGTTCCGCAGGATTCCGTTCTGGAACCCCTGCTCTTTGTGATTTTAAATATTACTTGGATGAGGATGTGGAAGGGTGGGTTAGCAGGTGTGCTGATGATACAGAGGTTTGTGATGTTGTGGATAGTATAGAAGGTTGGGGGAAATTACAACAGGATATTGATAGAATGCAGAGCTGGGCTGAGAAGTGGCAGATGGAGTTCAACCCGGATAAGCGTGGTGATACTCTTCCAGAGATCGAATTCGGAGGCAGAATACAAGGTTAATGGCAGGACTCTTAGCAGTGTGGGGGAACCAAGGGATCTTGGGGTCCACGTCCATAGATCCCTCCAGCTTGCCGGGCGGTTCGATTGCATTGTTAAGAAGGCGTATGGTGTGTTGGTCTTCATTAGTCATGGGCATGAGTTCAAGAACCGCGAGGTAATGTTGCAGCTGTGTTGAATTCTGGTTTGACCACACTTGGGAATATTTTGTTTACTTCTGTTCACCTCATTCTGGGAAGGATATGGAAGCTTTATAAAGGGTGCTGGGGAGGTTTGCCAGAATGTTGCTTGAATTGGAGAGCATGTCTTATGAGGATAGGTTGAGTGAGCTGGGGATTTTCTATATGGAGAGAAAGAGGATGATAGGTGACCCGATAGAGGAGTACAAGAGGCATAGATCGAGTGGACAGACAGAGACCTTTCCCCACAGTGACAATGGCTAACACGAAGGGACATAATTTGAAGGTGATTGGAGGAAGGTATAAGGGGGATGTCAGGGGTAAGATTTTTACACAGAGACTGGTGGGTGCGTGGTATTGCCTGCATAGGTTGTTGGGGCAGATAAATTAGGGACATTTAAAAGACTGTTAGGTAGACATATGAATGATAGAGAAATGGGAGCAATGTGGGAGGGGAGGGCAAGAGAGATCGAAGAGCAGGATAAAATTTCCGGTACAACATTGAGGACCCAAGGGCGTGTACTGTGCTGCAGTCTATGTTATGTGTTCTATGGAAGGTTCGGGAAGCTAAAATCAAACAGAGTCCTTGAGGAGTATAAAGAAACTGGAAACTTACTCAAGAAGGGATTTCGGAGAGCCCGGAGGGGCCATGAAAAGTCCTTGACAAGTCGGATTAAAGAGACTTCCAAGACATTCTATGCACACGTCAAGAGAAAGAGGACAACTAGGGAGAGGGTAAGATCAGTTTTCCGGCAAAGATTTTCGGTAAGTGGGGAACCTTCAAAAGCGAAATATTGAGAGTACAGAATCTGTATATTCCTGTTCGAATAAAAGGCATGGCTAACTGGTTCAAGAAACCTTGGCTATCGAGGGATATTGGGGCCCTGATAATGAAAAAGGATGTGGAACATATCAGGTATCGGCAGTTAGGATGGAATGAGGTACTTGAGGAGTATAAGAAATGCAAGAAAATACTTAAGAAAGAAATCAGGAAGGAAAAAAGGGGACACGAGGTTGCTCTGGCAGAAAAGGTGAAAGACAATTCAAATGCCTCTGTTACTATATTCAGATCAAAAGGGTAGCAAGGGACAAAGTCTTTCCTTTGAAGATCAGCGTGGTCATCTACGTATGGAGTCAAAAGAGATGGGGCAGATCTTCAATGAATTTTCTGCAACTGTATTTACTCTGGAGACAGACACAAGACACTCGAGAACAAAAGTAGGGTGAGGTCATGGAACGTATCCGGATTACGGAAGAGGAATTGCTGGCTGTCTTGAGGCGAATGAAAGTGGATAAATCCCCAGGCCCTGACAAGGTGGTCCCCACGGACCTTGTGGGAGACGAGTGCAGGAATTGCAGGGGACCTGGCAGAGATACTTAAACGACCTTAGCCACGGCGAATGTGCCGGAGGACTGGAGGATAGCTAGTGTTGTTCCGTTTTTCAAGAAAATCTTGAAGAATAAGCCGTGAAATTTTAGGCTGATGAGCTTGATGTCAGTTGTGGCTAAATTACTGGAAGGTTTCCTGAGGGACAAGAGAAATAAGTATTTGGATAGACAGGGCCTGATTAGGGATAGTCAACATGGCTTTGTGCGAGTTAGGTCATGTCCAACCAATTTTGTAGAGTTATTCGAGGAGGTTACCAGGAAGGTCGATGAGCGAAAAACGGTGGACGTTGTCCACATGGAATTCAGCAAGGCCTTTGACAAAGACCCACATGGGAGGCTGCTCCAGAAGGTTAAGTCGCTTGGCATTCAGGATGAAATAGTCAATTGGATTCAAAGTTGGCTTAGCGGGAGAAGCCAGAAAAAGGTAGTAGATAGTTGTCTCTCTGACTGGAGGCCTGTGACTAGTGGTGTGCTGCAGGCATCGATGCTGGGTCCACTGTTGTTTGTCATCTGTATTAATGGTTTAGATGATAATGTGGCAACCTAGATCAGCACATTTGCGGATGACACCAAGATTGGGAAAGTAGTGGACAGCGAGGAAGGCTATCAAAGCTTGCAATGTGATCTCAACCAGCTGGGAAAATACGCTGAAAAATGGCAGATGGAATTTCATGCAGACAAGTGTGAGGTGCTGCGCTTTAGGAGGACAAACCAGGGTAAGACTTAAACAGTGAATGGAAGGGCACTGAGGTGTGTGGCGGGAAAAGGGGCCTGGGAATACAGATCCATAATTCCTTGAAAGTGGCATCACAGGCAGATAGGACCGCAAAGAGAGCTTTTGGCACATTGGCCTTCATCAATCAAGGCATTGAGTACAGGAATTGGGATTTTATGTTGAAGTTGTACAAGACAACGATGAGGCTGAATTTAGGATGCTTTGTTCAGTTCTGGTCACCTACCGACAGAAAAGATATCAATAAGCTTGAAAGAGTGCAGAGAAAATTGACACGGATTTTTCCGGGACCTGAGGACCTGAGTTACAGGGAAGGGTTGAATAAGTTAGGTCTCACCCTAAAAGCAGGAGAATGAGGGGAAATCTTATCGAGGGAAACAAACTTGAGGGGTATAGATGGGATTAATACACGCAGGATTTTCCCCTCTGCTTGGGTGATTCCAGAAGTAGAGGGCATAGGTTTAGGACGAAAGGTCGATATTGAAGGGGAATCTGAGGGGGAACTATTTCACGAAAAGGAGGGTGCGAGTGTGGAACGAGCTGCCAGTGGAGGGGTGCGTGCGTGTTCGATTGCAACATTTAAGATAAGTTTGGATAGGCACATGGATGGGAGAGGTTTGGAGGGCTATGGTCCGGGTTCAGGTCGATGGGACTAGGCAGAAAATCAGGTCGGGATGGACTAGATGGGCCGAAGGGCCTGTTTCTGTGCTGTGGTGCTCTGTGACTCTATCCTTGAGTGGTCAGAGGATTATAAAGGAGGGAACGTGTGCTTGGAGACGGAGGAGGTGAGTGAAGTCCTTCATGAGTACTTTGCAACAGTGTTTCCTAAGGAGAAGAATGTGGAGGATGGGGACATCGGTGAGGAGCATACTAATATGCTGGGGTATTTCGAGATAAAGGAGGAGGTTGTTGGGTCTGTCAAAGAGCATTAAGATGGATAAGTCCTCAGGACCAGATGGGATTTACTCCAGGTTGTTGAGAGAGGCTGGAGATGAGATTTCTGGAGCCTTGACCAAGATCTTCGTGACCTTTCTGGCCACAGGTGGGGTCCCGGACGACTAGCGAGTAGCTAATGTTGTTCTGTTATTCAGGAAGGTAAATAGGGATAATCTTGGTAACTATAGTCCGATGAGTCTCACGTCAGTGGTGGGGAAGTTACTGGAGAGGATTCTTGAGTATAAGGTTGATGAGCATTTGGAAAACCACGGCCTAATCGGGAACAGTTTTGTGCGGAGCAAGTCGTGGCCCTCGAACGTGACCGAGTTCTTTAGAGGAGGCGACGAGGGTGATGGATGAAGGGAGAGCTGTGAATTTTGTCTGCATGGACTTTATTGAGGCGTTTGATAATATCCCTCGTGGGAGGCTCGTCCAGAGGGTTAAGATGCATGGGATCCACGGTGAATTGGCCGTTTTGGTTCAGAATGTGCTTGTCCATCGAAGACAGATGGTGCTAGTCGATGGTACTTCTTCTGGCTGGAGGTCGGTGACCGGTGGTGTCCCGCAGGGCTCCGGACCGGGACCCCAGCTGTCTGTGATGCAGAGAAATGTCCTGGATGGGTGGGTCAGTAAGTTCGCAGACGATACAACAATTGATGGATTTGTGGACGTTGCAGAAGACCATAAAACCTAGGAGCAGACCATTCAGCCCATCGAGTCTGCTCCCCCATTCGATCGTGGCTGATTCACTTCTCCTTCAAACTCCGTTCTCCTGCCTTCTCCCCGTAACCTTTCATGCCCTTACTGAACAATAACCTGTCAACCTCCGCTTTCAACACAACCGATGACTTGGCCTCCACAGTCGTCTGTGGCAACGAATCACAAGGATTCACAGCCCTCTGTCTGAAGAAATTACTCCTCATCTCTCTTCTAAAGGGACATCCTTCTGTTCTGAGGTTGGGCCCTCTGGTCCTAGACTCTCCTACTGATGTAAACACCTTCCCCACATCCAATCTATAAAGGCCCTTGAATATTCAGTCTGTTTCACTGAGATCCCACCCCCCATCCTTGTAAACTCCAGCGAGAACAGGACCACAAACATCAAACGCTCCTCGTACATTAACCTGTCATCCCCAGGATCGTTCTCGTGCACCTCCTCTGGACCCTCTCTGAACGGAGCACATCCTTCCTGAGATACAAGCACCAGAACTGCTCACAATACTCCAAATGTGGTCTGACCAACGTCTTAGGAAGACTCAGTATTACATCTTTGCTTTTATATTCGAGTCCTCTCGAAATGAATGATGACATTGCATTTGCCTTCCTTACTACAGTCTCAACCTGCAAGTTAACCTTCAGGTAATCCTGCACTGGGACTGCCAAGTCCCTTTGCACCTCCGATTCTGAATTCGCTCCCGGTTAAGAAAATAGTCGATGTCTTTATTCTCTCTACAAATGTTTATGACCGTACACTTCCCTGCGCTGTATTCCATCTGACACTTCTTTTCCAATTCTCCCAATCTGTCCAAGACCTTCTGCAGACTGCCTGCCTCCTTAACAAACCCTGCCCCTCCACCTATCTCTATATCATCCGCAAACCTGGCCACGAAGCCACCAATTCCGTCATCCAGATCATGAACATATAACGCGAAAAGTAGCGGTCTCAACACCGACCCCTGCGGAACCACTGGTCTGCGGCAGCCAACCAGAAAATGCGCCCTTTATTCCCACTCTTTGCCTTCTGCCAGACAGCCAATATTCTCTCCGTGCTCGTACCTTTCCTTTAATACCATGGGTTCCTATCTTGTTTACAAGCCACACATGCGGCATCTTGTCAAAGACTTTCTGAAAATCCAAGTAAACAACATCCACTGACTCTCGTTTGTCTATCCTGCTTGGTACTTCCTTGAAGAATTTCAACAGATTTAGCAGACAAGATCTCCCCTTCAGGAACCCATGATGACTTCGGCCTATTTTATCGTGTGCTTCCAAGTACCAGGAAAACTCATCCTTAATAATGGACTCGAACATCTTACCAACTACTGAAGTCAGGCTAACCGGTCTACAATTTCCAGTCGCTTGCCTCCCTCCCTTCTTAAAAAGTGGAGTGATATTTGCGATTTTCCAGCCATCCAGAACCATTGCTGACTCGAGAGATTTTTGAAAGATCGCTACTGATTCCTCCACATTCTCTTCAGCTACCTCTTTCAGAACCCTGAGGTGTAGTCTATCCGGTCCAGGTGACTTATCCACCTTCAGACCTTCCAGCTTCCCAAACACCTTCACCTTGGAAAAAAACGACTGCACTCACTTCTACCCCCTGACTCTCTAGAATTTCTGGCATATTGCTGGTGGTTTCCACAGCGAAGACTGAGACAAAATACTTAGTCAGTTCGTCTACAGTTTCTCTGTTCCCCATTACTTCCTCCCCAGCATCATTTTCCAGTAGTCCCATGTCCACTCTTGCCTCTCTTCTACTCTTTATATTTCTGAAAAAAACTGTCATATTATTGGCAACTTACGTTCTCATTTCATGTTTTCTCCACTTATTGCTTTTTCAGTTGCGTTCTGTTGGTTTAAAAAGCTTCCCAATCCTTCAGCTTCCCGCTATTTTTTGCAATATTGTATGCCCTCTCTTTTGTTTTTATGCTGTTTGACATCCCATGTCTCCCTCCCTTTAGAATGCTTCTTCTTTGGGACGAACTGATTCTGCGTCATCCAAATCACTCCCAGAAACTCCTGCCAATGCTGCTCTACCGCCATCCCTGCAGGGGTCCCCTTCGAATGAACTTTGGTCAGCTCGTCTCTCATGCCTCTGTAGTTACCTTTACTCAACTGTAATACCGATACATCTGATATTTGCTTCTCCCTCTCAAACTGCAGGGTGAATTCTATCATATAATGATCATTGACTTCTAAGGTTTCCTCTACCTTAAGCTCCCTAATCAAATATGGTTCATTGCACAACACCAAATCCAGAATTGTCTTTTCCCTCCTAGGCTCGACCACAAGCTGCTCTAAAAGGCCACTGGTAGGAGTTATACAAATTCCTTCTCTTGGGATCCAGTACCAACCTGATTTTCCCAATCTACCTGCATATTGAAATCCCCCATGACCACCGTAACATTGCGCTTTTTACATGTCTTTTCCATCTCCGGTTGTAATTGGTTCCCCACATCCTGGCTACGATTCGGAGGCCTATATATAATTCCCATCAGCGTCTTTTTACCCTTGCATTTTCTTAACTCTATCCACAAGGACCCTACATCTTCTGATCCTGTGACACTTCTTGCTATTTGATTTCACTTTTTACCAACAGAGACACTCCACCCCCTCTGCCCAACTGACACTTTTCAATAGGATGTGTATCCTTGGATGTTTAGCTCGCAGCTGTGATCTTCTTTCAACCACGAATCTCTGATGCCCACAACGCCGTACTTGCCCATTTCTAACTGTGCTACAAGCAACCTTACTTATTTCGGATTTTGCGTGCATTCAAATATGACACCTTCAGTCCTGTAGTCACCATCTTTCTTCTCAAACTTGTCTCCATGTTGCCTGAAGTTAAATTCTTATCCTTTATTAATCTTTCTGTCGTATTCTTTATTCTGGAGACTTTAGTAACCTTGCCTGCACTCGCCTTCCTCTTTATTTTATCCATACTTCTCCAATATGTTGAACCCACCACCTACCATTCAGTTTAAAGCCCTGTCCCTCCCCTTCCCTCCCAAACACACCGCCCCCTCCCCTGCCACCACTCCCTCCTCCACACCCCGCCATCCCCTTCCCCTCCCACCTCCACGTCTATCTCCACTCCCGGTCCCCTCCCCACCCCTCCCCTCCCACTCATTTTCCCAATCCCCTATGGAGGGTAGGGGACATAAGAAGTGTCATCGGATAATAAGATGTAGAATCCTTGTGGTTAGAGTTAAGAAACTGCAAGGGTTAAAGACCTGATGAACTTAACGCATTCTATTCGCGTTCTGAACAGAAGAGTGTGGATTGTCACTACCCACCCTGCCAGCCTCAAATGCAACTGAACCTGTGATCACTTTTGAGGACGTAAGATCAGTATTCCGGAGAGTGAACATGAGGAAAGCATCTGGTCCTGATGGTGACCCCGGTCGTGTGCTCAGATCGTGTGCTGATCTCCTGGAATGAGTACTTGCGGACATATTCCACCTCTCCCTGCTGTTATCTCAGGTTCCCACCTGTTTTAAGAAGACCACTATCATCCCTGTACTGAACAAACGCAAGGTAACATGCCTCAATGTCTACCGACAAGTGGCTCTGACATACACCATCAGGAAGTGCTTTGAGAGGCTGGTTACGGCACGCATCAACGCCAGCCTACCAGATAATCTTGACCCACTGCAATTCGCCAATCGCGGAAACAGGTCCACAGCGGACGCTATCTCCCTGGCCCAACACTCAGCTCTGGAGCATCTGCACAGTAAATACATCTACGTTAGACTATAGTTTATTGACTACAGCTCTGCATTCAATACTATAATCCCAAGCAAACGTCACCAAACTACGACACCTAGGACTCAACTCCTCCCTCTGCAACTGGATTCTTGATTTTCTAACCAACAGTCCGCAATCAGTGAGGATAGGCAGCAATACCTTCAGCACGATTATTCTCAACACTGGTGCACCACAAGGCTGCGTCCTCAGTCCTCTACTCTGCTCCCTATAGACTCATCACTGTGTGGCCAGATTCTGCTTTAACTCCATCTACAAGTTTGCAAATGATACCACCGTTGTAGGCCGTATCTCAAACAGCGATGAGTCGGAGTACAGGAAGGAGATAGAGAGCTTAGTGGAATGGTGTCATGACAACAACCTTTCCCTCAAAGTCAACAAAATGAAAGAGCTGATCATTGACTTCAGGAAAGGGGGCGGTGTACATGCACCTGTCTACATCAATGGTGTTAATGTCGGAGGGTTTAGAGATTCAAGTTCCTGGGAGTGAACATCAACAACAGCCTGTCCTGGTCGTATCATGTAAATGCCACGGCAAAGAAAGCTCACCAGCGCCTCTACTTCCTCAGGAGGCGAACGAAATTTGGTTTGTCCCCTTTGACTCTCACCAACTTTTACCGATGAACCATAGAAAGCTTACTATCTTGATGTCTCACGGCTTGGTAAAGAAGCTGCTTTGCCCAGGACCGCAGGAAATTGCAGAGAGTTGTGGACACAGCCTAGCGCATCACGAACACCAGACTCCCCTCCTTGGTCTTTACCTCTGGTTGTCTTGGTGAAGCAGCCAGCATAATCAAAGACCCCACCCACCCAGGACATTCTTTCTTCTCTCCTCTTCAATCGGGTAGAAGACGCAGGAGCCTGAGGGCACGTAACGCCAGACTTAAGGACAGCTTCTGTCCCACTGTGATAAGAATATTGAATGGTTCTCTTATACAATGAGAGGGACGATGACCTCACGATATACCTTGTTGCGACCTTGCACCTTATTACACTGCACTTACTCTGTAACCGTGACACTTTACTCTGTACTGTTATTGTTTTTACCTGTACCATATCAATGCACTCTGCACCGACTCAATTTAACTGCACGGTGTAATGAATTGACCTGTACGATCGGTTTGCAAGGTAAGCTTTTCACTGTACCTCGGTACAAGTGAAAATAAATAAATCAATCAATACCAATACCAATACCAATGAAGGTAGGGATGTGGATCTTGTCTGCATGGATTTTAGTAAGACGCTTAACAACGTCCCTCATTGTAGGCTCACATAGAAGATTAAGACGCGCGCCATACACGGTGACCTGGCCGTTTGGATTCAGAATTGGTTTGCCCAGAGATGACAGAGGGAAGTGGTCGATGGGTCTTATTCTGTCTGGAGGTCGTTAACAAATGGTGTTCCACAGGGATCCGCAGAGGGCCATATACTGTTTATCATACGTCAAAATAATCTGGATGAAGTTGTGGACGGGTGAGTCAGTATGTTCGCAGAGGATACAATGATTGGTGGTGTTGTGGATAGTGTAGAAGATTGCCAATAGATACAGCGGGTTACCGATCAGTTGCAAATATGGGCGGAGAAATGGCTGATTGAACTTCATCCTGCCAAATGTGAAGCGTAGCTCTTTTGGAGATCAATGTAAAGAAACAATACGTTCTGAATGGCAAGACCCTTAACAGTGTTGAAGTGCAGAGGGATCTTGGAGTGCAAGTTCACATCTCCCTGAAGTGCATGCAGAAGTTGATAGGGTGGTGAGGAAGGCATGCGGCACGCCAGCCTTCCTGGGTCTGGGCATCGAATAAATGATGGAACGTGATGGTGTAAACTGCAGTTCGAACACTCTGTGTAATTCTGGTCACAACAGATTGGACAGGCTGGGCTTGTTTTCCTTGTGAGGTATTGTGGCTATTACTGAGACGTGGTTGACGTCAGGGCAGGAGTGGATATTGAATATTCCTGGTTTTCGGTGTTTTAAAAGGGATAGGGAAGAGGGGAAAAGAGGAGGAGTGGTGGCGATACTGGTCAGGGTCTCTGCTACGGCTGTGGAAATGAAGGATGATGTCGAAGGATCATGTCTAGAGTCCGTATGGTTGGAAGTAAGGAACAAGAAAGGAGCAGTTACTCTACTCGGAGTATTCCATAGGCCCCCCAGTAGCAGTAGAGATATAGAGGAACAGATTGGCAGGCAGTGTTTGTAGAGAAGAAAAAATAACATGGTTGTTATAATGAGAGACTTCGAATTCCCAAATATAGACTGGAACCTGCTTATTGCCATAGGTTTAGAAGGGACGGAATTTGTTAAATGTGTCCAGGAGGGATTTCTGAAGCAGTATTGTCGACAGGCCGACTAGAGGGAATGCCATGCGAGATCTAGTTTTAGGAAATGAACCGGGACAGGTGAAGGATCTATTGGTGGGTGAGCATATGGGGGACAGTGACCATTGATCTACAACCTTTAAAATTGTCATGGACAGGGACAGGTGCAGAGAGGACAAGAATATATTTAATTGGGGAAGGGCGAAATATGAGGCTATAAGACGAGAACTTGGGAGTGTAAATTGGTATGTAATTTTGAAGGGAAATGTACCATGGAGACGCGGCCGATGTTCAGGGATCTTATGTAGGATGTTAGGGATAAATATGTCCCGGTGAGGCAGAGAAGGAATGGCAGGGTGAAGGAACCGTGGGTGACGAGAGAGGTGGAACGACTAGTTACGGAGAAGAAGGTAGCATACATAAGTTATAAGCAGCAAGGTTCAGACAGGGCCAGTGAGGAATATAGAGTAGCGAAGAAGGAACTTAAGAAAGGGCTAAGTATAGCTAGAAGGGGACATGAAAAGGCGTTGGCTAGTAGCGTTAAGGAAAGTCCGGAGGCCATTTTCACGTACGTGAAGGGTAGGAGGATGGCAAGGGTAAAGGTAGGTCAGAATAGAGACAAAGGTGGAAGAATGTGCATGGAGGCCTCGGAAGTGGGAGAAGTTCTCAATGAATACTTCTCTTCGGTATTCACCGAGGACAAGTGTCTTGATGACGCGGAAGTCAGAACTGGTAAGGGTAATGTTCTTGAAGTTGTAGATATCCAGAGGGAGGATATGTTGAAGTTGTTAAATAATATCAAGACAGATAAGTCTCCGGGGCCTGACGGGATTTTCCCCAGGCTGCTTCGAGAGGCGAGGGAGGATATTGTTGAACCGTTGGTAAGGATCTTTGAGTCCTCGTTGTCCACGGGGATGGTGCCAGAGGATTGGAGGGTGTCGAATGTTGTCCCCTTGTTCAAAAAGGGTAGTAGCGATAGTCCAGGATATTACAGACCGGCAAGCCTTACGTCTGTGGTGGGTAAGCTGTTAGAAAGGATTCTAAGGGATAGGATCTATGAACACCTGGAGAATCATGGACTGATTAGGAACAGCCAGCATGGCTTTGTGAAGGGAAGATCTTGCCTCACAAGCCTGATAGAGTTCTTTGAGGAGGTGACGGGTAAGATTGATGAGGGTAGTGCGGTGAATGTGGTCTATATGTATTTTAGTAAGACGTTTGATGAAGTTCCTCATGGCACGCTTCTTCAGAAGGTCAGAGGCCAAGGGACCAGGGATGCTTGGCTGTGTGGATTAGGAATTGGCTTGCATGTAGAAAGCAGAGGGTTGTGGTGGAAGGAGTGCACTCGGATTGCAGCGCAGTGACTAGTGGTGTCCCGCAGGGATCGGTTCTGGGACCTCTACTTTTGGTAATATTTATAGATGACTTAGATGAGGGGGTGGAAGGCTGTGTTAGTAAGTTTGCGGACGACAGTAAGATCGGCGGTGTTGTGGAAAGTGTGGAGGGCTGTCAGAACTTACAGAGGGATATTGATAGGATGCAGAGATGGGCTGACAAGTGGCAGATGGAGTTCAATCCGGAGAAGTGTGAGGTGCTACACTTTGGAAGGACAAACTCCAGGCCAGAGTACAAGGTAAATGGCAAGGTACTTGGCAGTGTAGAGGAGCAGAGGAATCTGGGGGTTCATAGTCACAGTTCACTGAAGGTTGCCTAACAGGTGGATAGAGCAGCTAAGAAGACCTATGGGATGTTAGCTTTCATAATTCGTGGGACTGAGTTTAAGAGCCGCGAAGTGATAATGCAGCTTTACAAAACTCTAGTTAGACCACACTGAGAGTACTGTGTTCAGTTTTGGTCACCGCATTTTCGGAAGGATGTGGAGGCATTGGAGAGGGTGCAGAGGAGATTTTCCAGGATGCTGACTGGATTAGAGCATATGGAATATGAGGAGAGGCTTAAGGTGCTGGGGATTTATTCACTGGAAAGGAGGAGGATAAGAGGATACATGATAGAGGTATATACAATATTGAGAGTAGACAGCCAGCGCCTCCTTGTCATGGCACCAATGCTCAAGACGAGAGGGCATGGCTTTAAGGTTATGGGTGGGAGGTTCAGGGGAGATGGCACGGGGAGGTTTTTCACCCAGAGAGTAGTTGGTGCATGGAATGCACTGCCTGGGGTGATGGTGAAGGCAGATACATTGCACAGGTTCAAGAGTTTGTTGGGTAGGCATCTGTAGAAATGTGAGATAGAGGAACATGCCGGAGGAAAGGGTTAGATAGTGTGAGGGTGGTTTGATGGACGGCACAACATGGTGGGCCGAAGTGCCTGTTTTGTGCTGTATGGTTCTATGGTTCTATGGAGAGAGAAACTGATCAACAGTGTATCCGAGTTATTTTGAAGGAACAGACTCGCAGATCAAATGAAAACAAAATCTGCCTGTCCAGTCTCTCAACATAACTGAAAAACATCACTGAAAGCAGTGTCACAGGTAGATAGAGTGGTGAAGAAGCTGATTGGTATGCAGGCCTTCATCACTCCGGGCATTGAGCATAGGATTTGAAAAGTTATGTGGCAATTACATAAGACACTGGTGAGGCCACACTTGGTGTATTGTGCATAGTTTTTGTCTCCATGTTGTAGGACAGGGGTCATTAAACTAGAAAGAATATAGAAGAGATTTATCTGGATGTTGGTATTGGTTTGTTATTGTCACCTGTAACGAGGTACAGTGAAAAATTTGTCTTGCATACCATTCGTACAGATCTATTCATTACACAGTGCAGACACATTGAGTTAATACAGAGTGCATTGAGTTGGTACAGGTAAAAGCAATAACAGAATACAAAGTAAAGTGTCACAGCTACAGAAAACGTGCAGTGCAGGTAGACAATAAGGTGCAAGGTCACAACAAGGTAGATTGTGAGGTTAAAAACTCCATCTTGTCGTCTAAGGGAACTGTTCAATAATCTTATCACTGTGGGATAGCTGCTGTCCTTTGGCCTGGACTTTAGTGGTCTAAGTTACAAGGAGAGGTAGTGTAGATGAGGATTTATTGCCTGGATGTAGGAGATTAAGGAGTGACCTGAAAGAGGTTATAAAATCAAGGGGGGCATAGACAGGGTAAAAACTCATAGTCTTTTTCCCAGGGAGGGGTGGTAAAACAAGAGGGCACAGGCTTAAGTCAGAGACGAGAGATTTAAAAGGGACATAAGGGGCAGCTTCTTCACCAAAGGGTGGTGCGGATTTGGAATGTGCTGCCAGAAAGGGTGGTTGAGGCGGGCACATTCAAAAGCCATCTAGATCGGTCCATGGATAGGAGAGGTCAGAGGGCTATGAGCCAAATGTGGGCAGATGGGAGAAGCTCGCTGGGCAACGCATGTGGCATTGACCAGTTGGGCTGAAGGACTTGTTCCGTGCTCTGACTCCATCCAAGGCAACGTCCTGGTGCATCTGCACTCTCTGCAGTCAATGGCATCTTCTTTACACTGTGACAAGCAGAAGTGCACGGAGTATTTCAGAAGGTATTTTTTAAAACTGCACGATGAATTCCCTGCCCTTATATTTTCATATCCCAGCTAATGAAGGCTAACTTCTCCAATGCCTTCTTTGCCATCCTGTGCCGCATGCAAAGATGCTTGGACAGGTACACTGAGGTCCCTCTGTTCCTCAACACTCCCTCAGGCCCCATCACTCAGTCTGTGGAGCCCATGCAGATTTGACCTTCCAAACAATTTCACTCAACATTTATGAGTATTAAATTCCACCTGCCATAACACGACCTAACTTCTTAGCTGAAGAATATCTTTATGGACTCGGAAATTATCCTCCTCATTTACCACAACCCCAATTCTTGTGTCAGATGGGAACTTCCTCATCATAGCTCCGACATCAGCACCCAAGTCACTGATGCAGGAATCAAACCATAAAGTGTCCCATTGCCAATCCCTATGGTACATAACTGGTAGCAGACCTCCAATCACAAAGCAACCCCTCTGTCTATGATTACTAATACAGTTTTGGGTGTAAATTTCCGCGGATCCCATGGGTTTTAATGTTTTGGAACGTGCTATGTTAATTCCACATGCTTCAATTCCTCACTGTTTCAAAAAATGATCCTCTTTGAAAACCTCCAGTGATCTGACCTCAACATCCTTTTGCAGAAGAGAAGTCTAGAGGTTCAGTGATTGTCATCTGAATTTGTTTATCCTCGTAGTTCCAGGGCACTGGGCGAACATCAGACCCCTGACAACCCAACCAGCAATAGTTTGCATTCACAGTGAGCAGTAACTGGGGGGGGGGGGGGGTGGGGGGGGGCTCTGGGTCCCCACCAGTGATGTGAAGGAAATGTGAGGATTGCAGATGTGTGGACATCACCAGCCCTGCACTCCCGGCAAATGTGTGCACACAGGTTGGGCGGAAGGGCCCAGAGATGTTCTGCTCACAGATGCAAAAGGATCCGGTCTGGGTCTTGCCTCCGACTAACATCCCTACCCTTACTGCCCACCTCACACATCCATGCTCTCCCACCTTAACACAGCCCTCCCCTCCCAAGCCCACGAACCACTCCCTCTGGAGGTCAAAGACTTTCCAATGAAGGGAATCCGCTGCTGTTATGAATTAGAACCCCGTCGCTTCTTCGATTGAAATTTGCTGTCCACCAATCAACAAACAGTCCTCGCTGTTACCAGCTGCACTGGGATTGCCAGGGCGAGGTCTGCCCTAGGTCACATCTCAGATACCCACCCGCCCTGAGAGGAAGACATACTAACAGCCGGGGAGTGACGGAGTGCCTTGCGAGGAGGGAGCAGGACAGCAGTGCTCCATTGTAGGGAGGAAATGCGGATACGAATGGGAGATCACACACCAATGGGATCAACAGATCAACTGCGGTTCCCAGTGTCCCTGCCCATCAGTCCATTATATTCCTGTGTACATAGCCCAGTGTCGAACACTGACACTGTGTTGGTGTGGGGGGATTTATCCTGTGGACGGTCCCTCTCTCACCCTCTCTGCCCGTTATGTTCCTGTACACACAGCCCAGTGTCCAACAGTCATACAGTCCTGTTGCTGTTGTATCTGTCACAGGACGATTTCACATTGTGAACAATGGACTCTCGGTGTCAGAGGGAGAGATATAATCTAATGGAAACCACAGGGGAACATTGATTAACAGATGCAAATCAGGCTAATATGAGAAAGAACATAGAACATGGAACAGAGTAGCACATGACAGGCCCTTCGGCTCTCAATTTTGTGCCGACATTTTATCCTGCTCTAAGATCTATCCCACTCTTCCTTCCCACTTTGCTCTCCTTTTCTCCGTCATTCGTACGTCTATCTTAGAGTCTTTGAAATGTCCCTGATGTATCTGCCCCCACAACCTCTTGCGGCAGTGCGTTCCACGCACACACCACTCTCTGTGTAAAAAATTGCCCTGCCTTTCCTCCTCTATCTCCCTCCAATGACCTTAAAATTGTGTCCCCTCGTGTTAGCCATTGTCAACCTGGGAAAAAGTCTCTGACTGTCTACTCGAATTATGCCTCTTATCTTGCACACCTCTATCAAGTTACCTCTCATCCTCCTCCTCTTTAAAGAGAAAGGCCCTAGCTCACTCAACCTATCCTCATGAGACATTCTCTCCAATCCAGGCAGTACTGACACAGTGCTGCTGTGGGGGGATTTATCCTGTGGACGGTCGCTCTCTCATCCTACCTGTCCATTACATTCCTGTATGCTTAGCTCAGTATCCGACACTGACTCAGTGCTCGTGTGGGGGTGTTTATCCTGTAGATGGTCCCTCTCTCATCCTCTCCGCCCATTCTATTACTGCACAGACAGCCCAGTGCCCAACAGTTACAGGCTGCTGCTGCTGTGGTATCACAGGAAGATTTCACAGTGAGAACAATGGACTCCCCGCGTCAGAGGGAAAGATATAATCTGATTAACAGATGGAAATCAGGCTGATGTGAGAAAAAGAGTTGGAATTGGGAGAGTTGTGCATTTCCTTAGGCCTCACACCCAACTGAGGTATCCCTGCTATCCCACCACTGTCCCATTTAACCTCTTCACTTTAAGTCTCCCAATACTCAGTGCCAAGAGCCTGTGATCCAGAATTGTCCCCTGAGATCCGTCCACCTCTTGAGAGAAGAACATAACAAAATTGGAACAGGAGTAGTCCAGACAGCCCGTGAAGATTGCCCTGCCAGCCCTGACACAGTGCTGCTGTCGGGGTTATCATGTGGTTGGCCATACTGTCTGTCCATTTTGTTCCTGATTTCACCGCACAGTGACCCACACTGACACACAGCTGGTGCCGGGAAGTTTCGTTTATATACAGTCCCTCTCTTACCCTCTCCATCCAAAGTACTCTTGTTTAGACAGCCCAGTGCCCAACACTGATGCAGTGCTAGTGTGGGAGATTTATGCTGTGGATGGTCCATTTCTGTCAATTATATTCCTGTATACACAGCCCAATGTCCAACACTGAAACAGTGCTGGTGTGGGTGGATTTGCCCTGCGGACGGTCCCTCTCTCACCCTCTATGTCCATTATTTTCTTGCCTGCAGAGCCCAGTGTCCAACACTCACACAGTGCTGTTGTGGATGTGTTTCTCTTACGGAGATGATTTCTACCTTCCCGTCAATAATTATCCAAAGACGGGCTTGCTAAATTCATGAAAGGAATGCACTGTTACTCTGATGTGGTCAGTTGCAGAGGTTTGGATGGAGCTGGTGCTGCTCACAAGCACGGGCTGGGGAGGGTCGATTGGACTGGGCTGTTCCTGTGTGGACAGGTCTGTTCAGTTAATTATAATGTCCAATGCCATGATGCCCTCTATTGCTGTTTCTGAACGTGTGGGACATGTTTAGAAAGGGAGCAGAATTTAACTTCAGGCAACATGGAGACAAATTTGAGAAGAAGGGTGTTTAATGCAGGACTGAAGGTGTTGTACTTGAATACACGTGGTCCATGAAATAATGTAGATGAGCTTATAGTGCAGTTAGAAATTGGCAGGTATGATAGTCTCGGTATCAAACAGTCGTGGTTAAAAGAAGATCAGAACTGGGGGCTAAACATCCAACGATACACATGATTTTGAAAAGACGGGCAGGTGGGCAGAGGGGGTGGTAAGGCTCTGATAGTAAAATATGAAATCAAATCCTTAGCATGAAGTTGCTTTGGATCTATAGATGTAGAATCATTGTGGGTAGAGTTCAGAAAATGCAAGGGTAAAAAGACCCTGATGGGACTTATATGTAGTCCTCCAAGTAGAAGCCAGGATGTGCGGTACAAACTACAACAAGAGATAGAAAAGACATAAAAACGGGCAATGCTAAAATGGCCATGGGGGATCTAAATATGTCGGCGCATTGGGAAAATCAGGTTGGTATGGATCCCAAGAGAAGGTATTTGTAGAATTTCCAGGATATCGTTTTTAGAGCAGCTTGTGGTCGAGCCCACTGGGGAAAAGGCAATTCTGGATTTGGTGTTGTGCAATGAACCAGAATTGATTCTGGGTATGTATGAGGTGTGTTTGATGGCTCTGGGCCTGTACCCACTGGAGCTTAGCAAGAAGATGGACGAATCTCATTGAGACCTACAGATAATACTGGAAGGCCTGGATAGAGTGGATGTGGAGAGGATGTTTCCAGTCACAGAAGAGTCCAGGAATAGAGAGCACAGCTTCAGAATAGAAGGACATCCGTATTTAACAGAGCTGAGGAGGAATTGCTTTTGCCAGAAGGTGGTGAGTCTGTGGAATTCATTGCCACCAAGGACTGTGGAGGCCAAGTCATTGGGTAGTTTTAAAACAGAGGTTGATAGATTATTGATCAGTAAGGGTGTCAAAGGTTACAGAGAGAAAACTGGAGAATGGGGTTGAGAGGGAAAATAAATCAGCCATGATCGACTGGAGGAACAGATTCTTGAGATAAGAACATAACAAAATAAGAGGAGTACTGCAGACAAATTCCCCTACCAGCTCTGACACAGTGTTGCTGTCGAGGGTTATCCTGTGGATGGCCGTACTCTCTGTCCATAATAATTCTGGACATGCAGCAGTGTCCAACACAGAAACAGTGCTGGTGTGGGCGGATTTATCCTGTGGACGGTCCCTCTCTCACCATCTCTGCTCATCATATTCGTTGTATATAACCTTCTTTCATCCTATCCTTCAGTTATATTTTAAGCTTGACATAGTGCCGATTTGGGCAAAATGTGTGACTGGATGGGGCGGGAGAGGGTCAGATAGTCTTACTGCGATGTTAGCATGAATTGTCCCCTTCAGTGTCGGAAATATTGATTTTTTTCTAACTGCATTTTTTGTTGATGTTCCAATAGCCTGACTCCTCTGATCAATCCTGGCCCATTGCTGAGGACGTCTGTTAGAGGCAGATCAGGTACTGAGAGTAAATGGTTTTTCGTATTTGACACACAAGAAAATAACTGGAGATGTACAGTGAACAACTTCAGGCAACAAAAATATACAAGATTGGGTGGGATGGATTGTGGGAAAAATGTCGCTGGGAAAAGTGTGAGAAAGAGGGAAAATCCTTGTCACACTGAGGTAACAGACATGCAATTATCTGGTTTAAAATTCTAGCCGTGCTCCAGTCCCTTACCAGCACTGCCATCCGCTCCAGTCTATTCCTTGTCTGACCATCTGAATTCCTCTGATTCTTGCCCCTCCATTATCCAAAAAGAGTAATGCCTTCACAACGGGCAGTTGCGCCCTCAGCTGCCCACAGCCCATAGGCTGTCTGCCTGTTATCAGTTCCGGAGAAGTGTCCATGTTTAATCCAAAAAGAATGATGTTCTATTCCAATACTGCCTGGTCACTGCAATTGCCTCAAAACACTGAGTGCTGCTGCAGGTCAGTCCTGGGCTGGACAACCTGTTTCTGTGCAGATCTGATTAATTCACTCCGTCTTCTCTCACCATTGCGGTTCAAAGAGCAGCGCTCCACAAGTTAATGATGCCCTGTTCTGATGACGATGGCAGCAGGAATCTCACTGAATGAGAACAAAGGGCTTTGCATAGCCGTGACGCTGCTCGAGTTTGATAAAAGATCAGAGATGCAAATTGAGCAACAGGTTCAAACGGGAGCGGCGTTTGTGGACTGGAGGTGGGGACAGAAACAGGGGAGGTGTCTGTGGACTGGGGGTGGGGACAGAAACAGGGGATCTATCTGTGGATGTGGGGTGGGGCAGAAACACGAGAGGTGTCTGTGGATTGGGGATGGGTACAGATACAGGAGAGGTGTCTGTGGACTGGGGATGGGTACAGATACAGGAGAGGTGTCTGTGGACTGGGGATGGGTACAGATACAGGAGAGGTGTCTGTGGACTGGGGGAGGGGACAGAAAGAGGAGAGGCATTTGTAAACTGGGAGTGTGGAGGTGGTTGGGACAGAAACAGCCAGACAATTCATAGCAGGTTGAGATGTTGGGCTGATTGACCTGTTTCAGTGAAATAATTCTCTGATCTTTTCAGAACTCGTAGAAACTACAGTTCTACAATTCTACAGCTACAGTTCTGCCCCCTTCCAATGCCACACTTGTCACAGAAGCTAACAGGGAGAACAAGGTACCTTCCATCTCCAGGAGCACAGAGGAAGCATCAGAGATGCAAAGTGACTCGTATATGGTCACATGCAAATGCAACAGGGGACGGGGAAGGGAACTGAGAGAGAGAGAAAGAGAGAGAGAGAGAGAGAGAGAGAGAGAGAGAGAGAGGGGGGGGAGAGAGAGAGAGCACCGTGTTTTCAAGTACTGAGACCGGCCCTTTGTATCGCAGACTCCGTGCCAACCACCCAGCACCAATGTACCATCAGAGGCATTGAACCATATAGCACAAAAACCTTCTCGCCCAACTCGTCCATGCTAAACAAGGTATGGATCTGAGCTCGTCCCCTCTGCATTTTGGCCAAATCCAACTGTCCCTTTTATGTTCATGTCCTCTCCAAATGTCCTTTGAATCTTGCAATTGCACTCGCCTCCAGCACCGCCTCTGGCAGCTCGTTCCATCTACCCACGACCATCAGTGGAAAAAATTGCCCCTCATGCCCCATTTAACTCTTTCATCTTTCACCATAAATCTATGGCCTTTCCTTTGTGACTCCAAAAACGTGGGCAAAAGACTTCGACCATTCACCTTATTTATGACTTTAAATCCCTCTATCAGGTCATGCCTCATCCCCCTACACTCCAGGGAGAAAGAAACGGCCCATCCAGGTTCTCTTTACAACTAACAATCTCCAGTCCCGGTAACATTGCTGTGAAACTTTCCTGCACCCTCGCGACCTTATTGCGACCAGAACTGAACTTCAGAGCGGTCACACTAATATCTTGCATGTCGACAACGTGACGTCCCATCTCTTGTATACTGCTGCAACACTGATCCAATGTTGTTCCCCCCAGATGTCCATTAACTGCCTACAGATTCTGCCTTCTGTTTACACACAAGGGACCATTCAGAGTGGGCACTTTGCAGTACCCACCAGCTATAGGACGTGGGTTGAAGGTCAGGTGCAAGAGACTTAGAGGCGACTGCGGGGGGACCATGTGGTGAGTACTTGGGATACACTGTTGAGGAGAATAGTGGAAGCGGATTCGTGGACCGGATTTAAAAAGTGACCAGATGAACACATGAATTTACCAGGCGTAGAAGACTACAAACCAAGTACTGGAAGATGGGCTAAATATAAACAGATAGTAAAAGTTATGACTAATTTTATGAAGTGGAAATGGTGGATAAAGTGAATTTAGGTCGCTTGGAAGATGAGAGGCGGGAGTGAATATTGGGCAATGTGGCTGTGGTCGAGGCTTTGTACGACTATTTTGTGTCTGTCTTCACGGTGAAGGACACGTCCAATGTGTCAAAGTGAGATGTCATGGATGCTGGCTGGTAAGGACCTCGATACCATTGCTTTTACGAAACAAGTAGTAATGTGCAAACTCGTTGGCCAAAAGTTAGACAAGTCCCCGGGTCCTGATGGGATGCGTCCCAGGATCCTGAAAGAAATGGTGGAATTTTAAGTCGAGGCAGTTGTGATAATTTACCGTAATTCTCTGGATAGGACCCGTCAGATTGGAAGAAAGCGAATATCACCCACTTGTTTGAAAAAAGGATTTCGGCAAAAGGCAGGTAACTATGGACCATTTTGCTTAACATCTGTTGTTAGGACAATGCTTGAAGCTGTCATTAAGGAAGTAATAACAAGACGTCTGGATCGATGTGGTTCCGTCAGGCAGACACAGCATGGATTCAGGAAGGGCAGGTCCTGTTTGATAACCTTACTTGAGTTCTTTGAGGATATAACGTGCAGTGGAGAGAGGAGAACAGGTGGATTTTGCATACTTAGATTCCCAGAAGGTGCCGCATAAAAGACCAATCCTTTTGATAAGAATGCATGGAGTTGAGGTAATGTATTAGCATGGATAGAGGACTGGTTTACCAATATAAGGCAGAGAGTGTTTCTCTGGTCGGCAATATGTGGTGAGCGGAATGCCACAGGGGGCGGTGCTGGGCCCACTACTGTTCACGATATATATTAACGATTTTGAAGAGGGGACCGAGTGCAGCGTATCTCAGTTTGCTGATGACACTCAACTGAGTAGAAAAGCAAATTGTGCAGAGGTTACGTGAGTGGGAAAGGGTCTGGCAGATGGACGGCAATGTTGGTAAATGTGACGTCATCCACTTTGGAAGGCAAAATAGAAGATTAGAATCTTTAAGTGGTGGAGAAAATGGAAGCCTGCTGATGTGCAAATGGACTCGGGAGTGCTTGTTCATGAGTCGCTAAATGTTGGTTGGCAGGTACAACAGGTTATCAAGAAGGCAAATGGAATGTTGGCCTTCATTCCTTGAGGGATTTAATTGAAGTGCAGGGAAGTTATGCTGCAACTTCAGCGGGTACTGGTGAGGCCGCACCTGGAGTACTGCATGCAGTTCTGGTCTCCTTACTTGAGGAAAGATATACTGGCTTTGGATGTGGTGCGGAAGAGGTTCAGCAGGTTGATTCCGGAGATGACGGGATTAGCCTGAGGAGAGATCGAGTCACTTGAGACTATACTCACAGGAATTCAGAAGAATGAGAGGGATCTCATAGAAACATATAAAATTATGAAAGGGGTAAATAAGATACGGGCAGGATATTTGTTTCCACTTCTAGATAAGACTGGAACTGGGGGACACAGCTGCAAGAGTCAAGGCAATAGATTTATGATGGAGATTAGGAGGAACTTCTTTTCCCAGAGAACAGTGAATCTGTGGAATTCTCTTACCAGGGAAGCAGTGGAGCCTGCATCATTAAATATATTAAAGGAACGGATATATTTTTGCATAGGTGAAGGGTCATGGAGAGCATATCGGTAGGTGCAGCTGAATCCATGGCCAGATCAGCCACGACATTACTGAATGGCGGAGCAGGCTCGACTGGCCAGATGTCCTCCGCCTGCTCCTAGTTCTTGTGTTCACTCCAGCACTGGCTGACTAGGCCCTTTGCTCTAGAATTACCTCCCAGAACCTCTCCAACTCTTTACACAAGAACACAACAAAATAGGTGCAGGAATGAGCAAAGCTGAACGCCTGTTCTATGCTGCCATTGTGAATCTACCCCAGGTCAAAGCTCTGCTCCTGTGCAAGATCCACATAGCTCTCAGTTCCCCAATCTTTGAAACACTGACCTCCTTCCTCTTTCACTGCCACCAGTTGTCTAACCTTTCCCTGCCTCTGGATAGAGGATTGCAGACATTTACTGTCCTCTCTTGGAAGGAGATCTAACACCTCAGTTTTAAATGACTGTTGCATTTACCATGTAAATATGGCCCCTACAGTCAAGATTCTCCCACTATCAGTAATGTATAACAATGTCACAGCTAGTAGAGCCGCTGCGTCATGTCTCATGTGCCCCAGCTACAATGCTGAGCTGTGGCGCGGTATGCTGTTTGCACATTCTCCCTGTGAACATGTGGGTTTTCTCTGTCTGCTCTACTTTCATCCCACATCCCAAATGTGTGTGAAATGGCGGATTCCTTTCATTCTCTCTTCAAATTGCCTATTATGTAGACGTGAGTGGTAGAATGTGGGTGCTCAATGGATGAAAGGGGTGCTTCCATGTTGTTTGTCTCTATATCTGAACCTGCCCTTACATTTTCCTTTATTAAACTCAATTTTCCAAGTTTTCCCACACTCACCCTGTCTATCTGTATATGAATCCAAATATGCTCATTGCAATGTGCCCTTCCACCTACTTTCTGTCACCAGCAAACGTGGTTACCCTACCTGCTGCCCTCTTCTCCAAGTTATTCCTGGAATTTGAGCTAATTAAGGGCGGAAAACTGACCATTGCTTCCCTCCATGAGTTAGATCTTCCCAGACGGTCATAGACCTGGACATTGCAACTCCCTCCCTTCCATGTGATAACCAGTCTCAGTCCATGTCAATACACTAATTACCATGCGCTCTTCTGCACCAGATGCTACCCTTTCCTCCTCAATGTCTATCTCAGTGCAGAAGATGTGATCTTCCCACATCCCAAGAATGTGAGTGCCAGCAGTTTCCTTAGTTTCTCTCCTCAAATTGCCACCTGTGTATGGGTGAGTGGCAGAATCTGGGTGGGGAGTTGATGACAATGTGGGGAAAATAAAATGGTTTAAGGTGGGATTTTTTCCAAAACTTGCTTGATGGTCAGTGTGCGGTCAATTGGACAAAAGCTGGTTTCCATGCTGTTTTGCTCGATACCCAAATCTCAACATTGACTCAGTCCTGGCTCCTTAGTATGTTAGTATGGTTTCATAAAATCACCCACATTCTTCTAAATTCCAAAGAATATAGATCCTTTTTTTTAGTTCCTTGTGATAGGATAATCCTGTCATCACAGCAGTTACTTGAGTGAATCTCTCTGGAATATTTCAATGTTAATATTACAGATGCAGCCTCACTAACTCCCAAACATAATGTCATTTCTAAACTCCAACCTTACAATCAACGCCAATCTGTCATTTCTACTTCTGTTGCTTGCTGAACTCCCATGCAGACTATGTTATGCCTCATGAACAAGTAACGCGTTATCTCCCTGTGCAACATTTGCAATCTATATTCTTTTTCCTTCATCTCAGCATTTTGAGTCATAAGATCACACAGTGATACACCACGGATACAGGCCCTTCGGCCCAACGAGTCCATGCCGACAACGGTTCCCACTCAGCTCGTCCTAATTTCTTGCATTCAGTCCGTATCCCTCTAAGCCCCACAACTCCATGTATCTATCTGAGTGCTTCTTAAGTGATATTGTTGTACCTGCCTCAACCGCTTCTTCTGACAGATCATTCCATACGCTCACCACCCTCTGCATGAAAATGCTGCCTCTCTGGTCCTTTTTAAATCTTTCCCCTCTGTACCTAAACCTATGGCCCCTAGTTTTGGAGTCCCCAACCCTGGGGTAATGACCTACCATCCACCTTATATCTGCCTCTACCAATTGTAATCATTATTGATGCACTATGATTGTTCTTACTGATGTGTAGGAGCTCACTTCTTCCTTCATTTCCAAGTTTATACCCACTTGATCCAACTCCATGTATCTGAATCCAAATATCCTTATTCCAACGTGCCCTCCCACCTACTTCTATGTAACCAGCAAACTTAGAAAACTGACATGCTGCCCCCTCCTCCAAGTCATTCCTGGAGTTGCCACTAAGTAAGGACCAAGAAGTGGTCTTCTCTTCTCTCCATGAGTGATCTACACAGTATGAAACAGACCTTCCACCCTTCTGTTTGATAAACAATCCAAATCCATGTCAATGCACTAACCCCAATGCCATGGGTTCTACTGCACCAGCAGCATCTCTTTCCACTTAAAGTTTACATCTTTGTCCGAAGGTGTGATCCTCGAAGTAAACATATTGGTATGTGGAATGAGGTCACATAATAAGCTCCCATAAAACACCCAGGAGTGTTTTTTCTACGTCAAAGGAGGCACATGAACAGAAATGGTTTCTTTCCCCAGGACTGGAGAGAGTCTATGATTCTCTGCTCGGATTCCCGGGTCTAACATTGGGCCGTAATGGGACAGGGTGCTTTGTGTTCTGTTTAAGCTCAGCAAGTGCAGAGAGTGAAATAGAAAAAGTTTGGTTCAGCACCCAAGAGATCAAATCAAGGCTCACTTCCCAACACCAGCAAACTATGGAGGGATTTATCTTGTGAATATTCTCCCCAGTCTCTCATAGCTCAGTGCCGAACAGAGCAACATGATGGGGATATATCCCCTCCTCACCTTCTCTGTCCATCTGCCCTGCCCCATACTCATCTTCTCGCTCCAATATCCTTCCAACCACCACCCCACAGCTCCCCGCTCCTCGCTGCACCATCTGCACCCCGATGCTCACTCCACAGTTCACCCTGCAACCCCTGTCCTCACCCCACATCCACCCTCCATCACTTCACTCTACCATTCACCCCCAGCTGTCGTCACTCCACTATTCACAATGCATCTCCTCCTCAGTATACAGTACTCTGCCACCTCGCCTGTGGATGCAAACATCTGCGTCGAGGCACAGAAAGTCCCCCCTCTTGCTTCTCTGAACAACCCAGGATAGATCCCGTCAGGCCTTGGAGAATTGTCCACCTTAATCTTTTTCAATAGACCCATCACCTCTTGCTTCTTGACCTCAACACGCCCCAGATGATATCTTGACTTCCGTATATAGGTATGGGAGTGAGGGACAGGAGAAGATCCCACTGCTAAGAGGTGCTGAATGCAACACCTCTGTGTGGGCGAATCAGAACCATAATATGTATCTGGCGTTCCCACCTCATGTTCAGATCTCGGTCTACATGAAACAGTGGATGAATTCGGTACCTTATTGCCCATGTAACTGCAGTGAAAAGGGAGGCTCTCCATTGTTTGATCTGAAGCTTCCTACACAAAACCTCGTCCGTAAGTGAGTTCGGGAACTGACATCCACCATGTTGAGCAGAAAGTGGAGCTCCCACGTGTGCCATCCTTTCAGAAACATTTCTGCAGCTCAGTGCCACATAACTTCACATGACCTAAGGGATGGTCTGTCGAGGTACTGTTCCATCAGTACCCGAGCTACGTCACACTCTCACAGGGCTATTAGTGGCCTAATGTTCGATTGGAGGGTCAAATCTGCAGTAATGCCACATTGCTACTGGGCTATTAGTGAAGAAGTACTGTTCGGTCAGATGTCCTTTTGGTGTGAAGTCATACTACTGGAGAGTATGTCTGAAGGATTGTTGTTCCGTCAGCGGGTTGGTATCAGAGCAATATCACAGAATCACGTCGTAAATAGTGAAGGAGTACTTCTCTGTCAGAAACCACTACCGACAGGTGCGCTAATGTTGGAATATTGTTTTGTCAAAGTGTCAGTGCTGGAGTAAGATCACACTGTGGATTGGGAACAAGTACTTTTCCTTCAGAGGGTCAGTACTGAAGTCCTGTCACACTGTCGGGGGACCATTAGTGAAGGGATAACACAGAGACAGACACAGCAGAAATGTACTCGACGGCGCCTTGCCCATGTCGAACGAATTCTGGAGGAATGGCACACGGTCAGAAGTACAGTACTGGGGGAACGATGTGCAGTCAGAAGAGCAGAACCCCCTTGCTCATAACCAAAGGTAAAGCAAGAGCCAGTCAAGCAGGTGCACACAGACCGCCCCGCCGCCATTTTCTGGTCAATCATCAGGACACTGCCGAACGGCAATTATTTTTTTCCCTTTTTCCCTGAAAGGCAACTGGCATAAATGTGTCCAAACTGCTGTTTTCTATGGGATCCTGTTTTCGAAACCTGGGTGCGCAGCGTTACAAAGTAAATACAGTTCCAACTTTTGTTTTGTTATCTGCCCCCGATGCTGTGAAAGGCTCCTTCTCTCTGCTTCTCTCTCGGCCCAGCTTACCAGCTGCCTCAGGGGATGAACAGGCTCTCCGTATCTAATCTCATTCAGCACTTTGCATATCCAGAAACGCAACCTCATCACGGGTGCAAACTATTCCCATGGAATGCAGACATTTCCGGAGGACTGGAAAGTCCGTGCTGCTGATGCTCGGTGTCACGGTATCTTAATTAAGCATTCACTGACTGGATCCTTCTCCCCACAGGGGAATCAACACCAACATCCACACCACATCCTCACACCCAATGGCACAGGGAATGGAGAGATTTCCACAGGAATGTTTTTGCCCAATTTATACCCGCACAACCGCAACGTAGCTGAACCCTTACTTGTCCAGCTGAATGACACAGAGCACACTTTAAAAAAATCACTTCCAAACTTTACAGATTCCCTTGCACTGCGGAGACACAAAACGAAGACTGAGACCCGAAGCTGAAAGCTGAGCTCTGCCACAATCTGAATGCACAACTGACCGTGTTATCAGTCTATGCTGCAAAGGTGGATGCAGAGTGGTGACGGAGTGCCACATTATCAGAGGAAAGGCATCGAGGTAACTGTGCACTGTATAAGGGCAGTTATGACTGACCGGCCCATTGTGTGTTGGGTATTACTGAGGATTTCTTTTTCATGAAGCAATCGGTGAAGCAGAGAGGGTTAACAGCATAGTCTGAGGGGAATCACTGAGAGAGTACCTCAGTGTTAGAGGAGTACTGCTCTGAGAAGGCCACGGAGCCCATATCGACCTTCCTGAGGGAGCGTCGCATTCATCAGCGTTACCTCTTCTAACACAGCACCTAAAGTGAGACCATATCTACCCTTGCTGACTGACATCTCTACCACTGCCCATGCCAGAAGAAGAACAGGGTAATTTTGTAAAAAAGCTTAACTCTAAACCTACAGGAAGACCCTTTATGTCCGGACGATTTCTGTGCACAATCTGTTACATGGCAACGATGAATACATTTCCCAACACTCCGTTCAATAGTTGAAAATCTGAAACACAAGCAAGATGATTGAAATATGGATTACATAAAAAAGACAGGCCATGCTTTAAACAGTGGTTGAGGTGCCGTCCGTGGAAGGAGAAACAGATTCACACTTTCAGGTTGGAGACCCTCGGCACATCTTGTTTTGCTGAAGGGTCTCTCATCTAAAACATCATCATCTCTCTCTCTCTCTCTCTCTCTCTCTCTCTCCACAGATGAACATTGCGTGATTCCAATCAGTTCTGTTTTTTTTATTCAGTCTGTTCTCTCCCTGACTTCAGTCTGAGGTTTGCATGCTCTGGCACACAGGCGCATCACGCAATGTCTGCATTCCCATCTGGGACACACACAGGGCCTTGCGTCTCCCGTGCTGAACTTTCCATGTCCGAAAACTTGGCACAATGGAAAAAGAGGATTGAGCCATTCAATGTGGTAACGGCTGATAAACCATAGAACCATAGAACCATAAAGCACAAAACAGGCCCTTCGGCCCAACATTCTTTGCCGTCCATCAAACCACCCTCACACTACGTAAACCTTTCCTCCCGCATATCCCTCTATTTCACGTTCCTCCATGTGCCTATACAACAAACTCTTGAACCTGTCCACTGTATCTGCCTCCACCACCACCTCAGGTAGTGCATTCCATGCACCAACCACTCTCCGGGTGACAAACCTCCCCCTGACATCTCCTCTGAAACTCCCACCCATAACCTTAAAGCCATGACCTCTCTTCTTGAGCATTGGTTTCCCGGGAAGGAGGCGCTGGCTGTCTACTCTATCTCTTCCTCTCAATATTTTGTACACCTATATCATGTCTCCTCTCATCCTCCTCCTTTCCAGTGAATAAAATCCAGCACCTTAAGCCTCTCCTCATATTCGATACGCTCTAATCCAGGCAGCATCATGGTAAATCTCCTCTGCACACTCTCCAATGCCTCCACATCCTTCCTATAATGCGGCGACCAAAACTGAACACAGTACTCTCAGTGTGGTCTAACTAGAGTTTTGTAAAGCTGCATTATCACTTCGCGGCTCTTAAACTCAATCCCACGATTTGTGAAAGCTAACATCCCATAGGCCTTTTTAACTGCTCTATCCACCTGTAAGGCAACCTTCAGTGAACTGTGACTATGAACCCCCAGATTCCTCTGCTTCTCTACACTGCCAAGTACCTTGCTATTTATCCTGTATTCTGCCCTGGAGTATGTCCTTCCAAAGTGTGGCACCTCATACTTCTCCGGATTGAACTCCATCTGCCACTTGTAAGCCCAGCTCTGCATCCTATCAATATCACTCTGTAAGTTCCGACAGCCCTCTACACTATCCACAACACCGCCGATCTTAGTGCCGTCATCAAACTTACCAACCCAGCCTTCCAACCCCTCCTCTAAGTCATCTATAAATATCACAAGAAGTTGAGGTTCTAGAACCGACCCCTGAAGGACACCACTAGTCACTGCGCTCCAATCCGAGGTCACTCACTCCACCACAACCCTCTGCTTTCTACAGGCAAGCCAATTCCTAATCCACACAGCCAAGCTTCCCTGGATCCCTTGGCCTCTGACCTTCTGAAGAAGCCTACCATGAGGTACCTTATCAAAAGCCTTACTAAAATCCATATAGACCACATCCACCGCACTACCCTCATCAATCTTCCTCGTCACCTCCTCAAAGAACTCTATCAGGCTTGTGAGGCAAGATGTTCCCTTCACAAATCCATGCTGGCTGTCCCTAATCAGTCCATGATTCTCCAGGTGTTCATAGATCCTATCCCTTAGAATCCTTTCTAACAGCTTACCCACCACAGACGTAAGGTTCACCGGTCTGTAATTCCCTGGACTACCCCTACTAACTTTTTGGTTAAAGGGGACAACATTCGCCACCCTCCAATCCTCCGGCACCATCCCCGTGGACAACGAGGACTCAAAGGTCCTTATCAGCGGTTCAGCAATCTCATCCCTCGCCTCTCGAAGCAGCCTGGGGAAAATCCCGTCAGGCCCCGGAGATTTAAACGTCTTGATATTATTTAACAACTTCAACACATCCTCTTACTTGATTTCTACAACCTCGAGAACATTACCCTTACCTACACTCCCATCCGCGACATCATGACCCCTCTCCTTGGTTAATACAGAGCAGTACTGTTCATTGAGAACTTCTCCCGCCGCATCCAAGCACATTCTCCCACCTTTGTCTTTAATCGGACTTACCTTTACCCTAGCCATCCTCCTACCCTTCACGTACTTGAAGAAAGCCTTGGGATTTTCCTTAACCTTACTAGCCAACGCCTTTTCATGTCCCCTTCTAGCTCTCCTCAGCCCTTTCTTAAGTTCCTTCCTCGCCACCCTATATTCCTCATGGGCCCTGTCTGAAATTTGCTGCTTATACCTTATGTATTCTACCTTCTTCTCCCTAACTATTCGCTCCAGCTCTCTTATCACCCAAGGCTCCTTCACCTTGCCATTCCTTCTCAGTCTCACCGGGACATATTTACCCCTAACATCCTGCATAAGATCGCTGAACATTGACCACATCTCCATGGTACATATCCCTTAAAAAAGGACATCCCACTTTACACTCCCAAATTCTCTCCTTATAGCCTCATAGTTCGCCCTTCCCCACTTAAACATCTTCTTGTCCTCTCTGCACCTGTCCCTGTCCATGACAATTTTAAAGGTTATGGAGCAATGGTCACTGTCCCCCAAATACTCACCCACCAATAGATCCTTCACCTGTCCCGATTCATTTCCTAAAACTAAATCTAGCATGACATTCCCTCTGGTCGGCCTGTCAACATACTGCGTCAGGAATCCCTCCTGGACACATTTAACAAATTCCGTCCCATCTAAACCTTTGGCACTAAGCAGGTTCCAGTCTTTATTTCGGAAGTTGAAGTCTCACATTATAACAACTTCTCTCCAAACACTTCCTGCCAATCTACTCCTCTGTATCTCTACCGCTACCGGGGGACCCATAGAATATTTCTAGTAGAGTAACTGCTCCTTTCTTGTTCCTTACTTCCACCCATACGGACTTTAGAGATGATCTTTCTACAACATCCATCCTTTCCACAGCCTTAACAGTGTCCCTGGCCAGTATCGGCACCCCTCCTCCTCTTTATACCCCTTCCCTATCCCTATTTAACCACCGAAAACCAGGAATATTCAATATCCACTCCTCTCCTGACTTCAGCCACGTCTCAGTAATAGCCACAATGTCATAGTCCCCCATACGTATCCAAGCCCTCAGTTCATCTCCCTTACCCCTGACACTTCTTTCATTTAAGTAAACACACATCAGTCCATATACCTTACTACTTTTATAACCTGTATTCTGCTTCTCCTTCCCCAAAGTCTCTCTACAAGTTTTATCTAACTTTTCCCCTTTTCCTTCTTCCTCTGACCTACTCCTCCGGTTCCCTTCCCCCTCACAAACTAGTTTAAACCCTCCCGAGCCACCCTAACAAACCTAGCCGCAAGGATATTGGCCCCCTTCTGGTTCGGGTGTAACCCCTCCTCTCTTTACATGTCCCACCTTCCCGAGAAGAGATCCCAATGATCCAGAAATCTAAAACCCTCCCTCCTGCCCCAGATTCTCAGCCACGCATTTATCTGCCACCTGCTCCTGTTCCTGCCTTCACTATCGTGTGTCACCGGCAGCAATCCCGAGATTGATACCCTTGAGGTCCTGCTCCTCAGTCTTCTGCCTAGCTCCCTGAACTTGCTCTTCAGGACCTCATCCCTCTTCCTACCTATGTCGTTGGTGCCAACATGGAGCGCAAATTCTGGCTGCACTCCCTCTCGCTCAAGAATCCTGTGGACCCGATCAGTGACATCCTGGACCCTGGCACCTGGGAGGCAACATACCATCCGGGATTCATGCTCACTGCCACAGAACATCCTATCTGTTTCCCTGACTATCGAGTCCCCTATCACTACCGCATGTCTCTTTCCCACCCTTCCCTTCTGAGCAGCAGTACCAGTCCCAGTGCCAGAGACCTGGTTACTGCAGCTAGGCCCCTGCAGGTCATCCTCCTCAACAGCCTCCAAGGCGGAAAACCTGCTTCTGAGGGGAACAGCCTCCAGGATTCCCTGCTCTGCCTGCCTGCCTGCCTGACTTCTTCTTCTTCCTCTTCCCTCCCCTGACAGTCACCATTCTATCTGCATCCTGAACCTCAGATGTACCTGATCTGGGGGGGGGGGGGGGGAGGGGGTGTGACTGCCTCCTGATGGGCCGTGTCTACAGAAATCCCTCCCTTATGGTCGCAGTATTTGTAGCTGCGACACCAACTCTTCAACTCTGAGCCGAAGTTCCTCCAGCCCCAATCACTTAATGCAGATGTGGCCATCGTGGACCACAGCAAGGTCCACGAGTTCCCACATCAAACGGCTGCAGCATATGACCATGTCCTCCATCTGACTACCTTGTTTTTAAGCCCCCTAGTTAACCCACATATAAATCTATAGTAGACAACAGGTAAACCTTACTTTTACCTACTTACCAGCTACTCACCCTCCTTGCCCCTTCACGCCGAAACCCCTTGAGCCAAATCCCGACCACTCTACTCCGTCTCACTCCGCTGCCCGCTCCTTTGGCTGTTTTCTTTTTTAAGCTGCCCGCGCCGCGTCTGCGCAGTCCAGCTCCCACTCGACTAGTTAGAAAAAAACATTTAAACCCTTACTAAAGAAAGTTATAAAAATCTAACCGTTATACTTAAAACCCTGACAAAAACTAACCCTTACACTTAAACCCTAATAAAAGTGATAAACAGAAAATAAAACTTCGATGCTCCGACGTCCTCCGAACTGAAGCCCTCGAGTCCCACTGCTGCCCTCAATTTCTCTTCAGTGTGAATAGCACGGAGCAAACCACTGTGCCACCGGACCTTGTGCCTCATGTGGAAACAATAATAATATCCACAGTGCATCCAGCTTAAAGTACAGAGCTCCCCAGCACTGCGCTCTCAACAGTGCAAGGGTCCATCTGCAGTTCCAACCCAACACTAACAACTTGATAGATGCTGTCGCTTCCAACTTCTGCTTTCCTTCATTGTTAAATTAAGGTGCTGACAGTGGAAGAAAAATTTCAATGCTGTGGTGCAGGATCTGACAAATGTAGACGAAGAAATGTAGAGCATGTTCTACATGCTCATTGCTACTCAGCAATGGGAGTCATTCATTATGACTTTTCATGGTCAATGTGTTCCCGTAACTGTAAAGGTTAAGGTAAGCAAGTTCAAGGAACCATGAACATCAAAAGGGATCGAGAGCTGCAGGTTTAACAAACAAACAGGTGGCTGGTACAATGAGCTGAAGGCAGGTGAGGGACTTCAGAAATCTATAAAGTGTTGGGGGCACATAAAATGAATTCTAGTGACAATAGCGGACACAAATTATAACTGACGGACACGATCAAGGAAAAATCCAGGGCAAAGGCACAACTGGGGAAAGAGTGAAGACTTTGACGGGCCAAAATGCCGATCTGTGCGTGGTGACAGAGAACGAAGGGGAGGTCTCAAGTCAACATTGATTATCTGTATTTAGTAAAGAGAAGGGTGGTTTAGATAAACAATTCATCATGTGTTGGAAGCATAGAGATTCTGGAATATGTTGTGATGAAAAGGATATCGTATCAGATTTCTTCATTGTATTGAAGGTGGATGGGCCCGAATGCGATGTATTGAAGGAAGTTTCGGCAGGCAAAAGACAGGAGACTGTCTGGCATCTGAAGGATAGTTTCAACTCTTGGCCGTCCGCACTGAGAAGCCAATTCACAGCATGTCATCCGACTTCATTCAGAAAGGGCAGTATGAATAAGCTATGTAATTGCAGGCCTGTGTGTCTGAGGTCCGTGTGGCAGAAAAGTCGGTGACTGGGAAACATCCGAGAGGAAAGATTAATCGACATTTAGTAAAGCAGGGATTTGTTGAGAGTAGGTGCTGCCTGATCAATTCGACTGGTCTTCCGTCGAAGGCAGCAACATGTATCAATGAGGGTTGCGTGACTGTTTTAGTCTTACTGAGATTTACACTTACACACAAGAGAAGGTGTTCTCATGCGAGATATTGTCAAAAGCATCCATCTCGCATGAGAACACCGTTCCCTGTGTGTAAGTATAAGAGTGTGTCTGTGTGTGTTTGTGTAGGTGTGTGTGAGTGATTGTGTGAGTGAGTGTGCTTGTGCATGAGAGATTGTGCGTTGTAAAGGGGTTTATAGCACAAAGAGTTGGCATCTAAGGAAAATAAGTAATTGGAATGGCTGATGGAAAGTGGGCCTTTATTTTAAAGAACGCCGCTAAAGGTTGGCTGGAACATCAGAGGAGCTGGTGTGACAGCACCAAGTGTATTAGGCACAGTATTTTTCCTCCTGTTCCGGGATGGACAGATTCACTGAAGGTAGTAAACAGGAGGTTGGTTCCTGGTATCAATACGTCGAGAGACCAAGAAATGTTGGGCAGTTTAAAGCTCCTCTCAGTGAAATTTAGAACAATGGAGGGTGATTGCAGAGTCGGGTGGAACTGAAAGGGTAGTGGGAGAGACCTTGATGTTCGACTAACTGTAATTCCGTTTCAGAAAAGGGGGAGGAATTCCTTCCCCAAGTCGGTGGCTGGTGTGGCTTCAGAGTTGCATACTCTAGAGAGCTGTGCAGGTGGACCCATTGATGAAATTCGGGGTGGGAATTTGATCTCTGCGAGATTCAGGGGTAAAAGGACACAACGGAAAGTGATGCAAGAGGCCAAAATTGTATGGCCAAGATGGTATGGATTTTAGGAGCGGATTCAAATTGGCTGACTGCTGCCCCGATTCCGGATGTACTTCCGCGTTCAGGGGGAATTCTTGCCTCCAATGCCTGGAGCGGGTGAACAACCTGGCCAAGGCTGAGAGCACAGCGTGGATTTAGTCACCAGTTCTGCTTCGTGAAACCGATTTGAAGAACTTTTGGCACCAGAACCTGCGCTCCCGGCTGCTCCAGGACTGCCTCCTACACAGGCAGCCAATCCCTGGCTCTTCTGTGACGAGCGGCTCTACTTGGGGAAAGAACCGCTCCCTGACTTCGCTGGTCATAATGGAGGGCAGCTGGACAGGACAGGACTCACAGACTGTGCCGCTTCCAGTCGGATCTGAAGACACTTCAGGAAGCAATGAAAGCGCTGGCTCTCCTCTTTGGGCTTCTGCTCCTGGCTCAGGGATTTCAATTGGCGGGTGAGTCGCATCCTTAGTAACATTTCTCTGACTGCGCTGTGCAGCTTCAGGACGGGCTCGCTGGTAGTGCAGCCCGCCACAATTACTTGAGGCACTCGCACTGCTCTGTGTGCTCTCGGTCTGAGCGGTGTTTGCATTTGGGATGCTTTTCTCAAAGCTACCCCACAATTGTCCAGCATTCCCTCTGTTCCACTCCATCCCACAGTACGATTTCCTCTTAAGTACTGCACATCACACAGCGGAGCACTCGCTGAGAAAGGTCACACCAAGGGAAAGGTTCTCCATGACCTTCCTCCGATAGGGAGGAAGCCCTCTCATCTCATTACGGTCACCCTCAGAGTGCACTCTTCTCCTTCAGAACTCAGGTTTCATGTTCAGCTTCGGGGCGCACATCTGTTGGACTTGTACCTAACGCGCCATAGACTGAACCAGCCCCAGGGGATGAGCACGATCGGTGACGGAACGGCTCACTTGTCACCGCCTGCGGCTTTGCAACAATCGCCAGACTTCGGTAATAAATCACTGCTATTTTTCTAAAGTGGTTGCCAAGTCTGTGGGAATGTAACAGCCCCCGAGGTGTTCAGAGGAGGCGAACAAACCAGTTCCGAATTAAAACAGAAGAGATTCTGCAGGTGCTGGAATCTGGAGCAACACACACACACACAGACACACACACACACACAGACACACACACACACACACAGACACACACACACACACACACACACACACACACTCACACACACACACACACACACACACACACGCACACACAAAGTGCTGGAGGAACTCGGCAGGTCAAGCAGCGTCCGTGGGAAGAAATAAACAGTCGAAGTTTCGGGCTGGACTGGAACAGAAGAGATCAGGACCCAGAAGGAGGGGGAAGGGAGGAGCACCCACAGGCAGGGAATCGGTGAGTTCAGGTGATCATAGAATCATAGAACAGTCCAGCACAATACAGGCCCTTCTCTCCACAATGTTGTTCCGACCTTTAAACCACGCCTGACTATCTAACCCCTTCCTACCACATATCCCCCCATTGTAAAATGCCCCCATATGCTTATCTAACAATCTCTTGAATTTCACCAATGTATCCGCCTCCACCACCACCCCAGGCAGCGCATTCCATGCCCCAACCACTCTCTGGGTGAAAAAAAAACCTTCCTCTGACATCTCCCTTGAACTTCCCACCCATTACTTTAAAGCCATGCCCTCTTCCATTGAGTATTGGTGCCATGAAAAAGAGGCGCTAGCAGTCTACTCTATCTATTCCTCTTAATATTTTGTACACCTCTAGCCTGTCTCATCTCATCCTACTTCTCTCCAAAGAGTAAAGCCCTAGCACCCTTAGTCTCTCCTCATAATTCATCCTCTCTAAACCAGGCAGCATCCTGTAAAATCTCCTCTGCACCCTTTCCAACGCTTCCACATCCTTCCAATAATGAGGCGACCAGAACTGGACTCAGTACTCTGTGTGGTCCAACCAGAGTTTTGCAGAGCTGCATCATCACCCCGCAGCTCTGGAACTCTGTCCCACGACTTATGAATGTTAATATCCCATAAGCTTTCTTAAGTACCTTATTCACCTGTGAGAAAACTTTCATGGATCTGTGGATATGAACCCCCAGATCCCTCTGCTCCTCCATCCTATCCAAAATCCTGCCATTAACTTTGTACTCCGCCTTGGAGTTTGTCCTTCTAAAGTGTACCACCTCACACCTCTCCGGATTGAACTCCATCTGCCACTTCTCAGCCCAGCTCTGCATCCTGTAGGTGAGGCAAAGTGAGAGGGGGAATGAAGGTGGGTGGCGGAGTGTGTGGATGTAAGAAGCTGAGAGGTGATTGGTAGAAGAGGCAAAGGGCTGAAGAAGGAGGAATCCGTTAGGACAGGGCAGTGGACCATAGACTGAAAGTAAGGAGGTGGGAAATAGATGGGCAGGTCATGAGGGCGGGGCAAGGGGTCCACTGGAATGAGGGAAGAGAAAAGGGGAAACGGAAACCGTGGAGCACAAGAGGGGCGGGGTTACGGGAAGTTAGAAGAATCAATGCTGAGGCCGTCGGGTTGGAGACTTTCAAGGCGGAATAAGAGGTGTTGTTCCTTCAATATGCGCCTGGCCTCAACCTGCCACTCGAGGAGGCCATGGTAAGCATGTCAGTGTGTGATTGGGATGTGGAATTGATGTGGGTGGTCGCCAGGAGTGCTTTGTTTCTGCGGCGGACAGAGAGAAGGTACTCGACGAAGCGGTCACCCAATCTGCGTCGGGTCTCCCCGATATAGGTAAGGCTACACTAAAAGCTCCGGATGTAATAAATGACGTCCTCGAACTCACAGTTGAAGAGCTGTCTCACCTGTAAGGACTGTCTCAGGCCCCGAATGGTGGTGAGGGAGGAGGTGTAGGGACAGGTATAGCACTTAACAGCGGTTGCAGGGGTAAATGATGGTAGGTTCATCTGTGGGGCAGGAGGAGTGGACAAGGGAGTTGTGGAACGAGTAATCCCCTCGGAGAGTGGAGAGAGGGCGGAGGGAAATATGTGTCTAGTGGTGTGATCCCGTTGTAGGTGGCCGATGTTACGGAGAATGATGTGTTAGATGCGGAGGCTCGTGGCGTGGTCAAAGAGGAAAAGGGTACATGATCCCTGTTATGTAGGCGGGGGCAGGGGGTGAGGGCAGACGTGGGGGAAATAGAGGAGACGCGAGTGACAGCTGTATTGATGGTGGTGGAAGTGAAATCCCGTTTACTGAAGAAGGAGAACATCTCGGATGTCCTGGAGTGGAAAGCCTCATCGCGAGTACAGATGCGGCGGCGGCGGAGGAACTGGGATAAAGGGTTGGCATCCTAACAAGTGACTGGGAGGGAAAAGGTTTAGTCAAGGTAATTGTGGGAATAAGTGGGATTCTAAAAGATGTCTCTGTTTAGTCTTTCTCCGGAGATGAAGACAGAAATATCCAGAAAGGGGAGAGAGGTGTCGGAGGTGATTCTGCCATGGTAGTATCCAATCTGACAGCCTAAACATCGATTTCTCTAAATGCCAGTAACTCATTTCCACATTTCCCTTTTTTCTCCCCCTTTTCTTCACTCTTTCCTGTGGACTGCTCCCCCTTCCTTTTCCCTTACCGCCCTCCTCATGACCTGCCCATCCCCTCCCCGCCCTCATGAACTGCCCATCTATTCCTCATCTCCTTCCATTTATTCCATGGAACACTGCGCTCTATTACCGGATTCCTTCTTCTTCAGCTCTTTGCCTCTTCTCCCTATCACCTCTCAGCTTATTACATCTCTCTCTCCCCCACACTCCTACATTCCCCCTCGCACCTGGACTCACCTATCATCTGCCTGCGGCTGTTCCTCCCCTTTACCTGAAATTCTTATTCTGGCTTCTGCTCTCTTCACTTCTAGTCCTGATGAAGGGTCTCGACCCCAAACTTCGACAGTTTATTTCTTTTCATAGATGCCGCATGATGTGCTGAGCAACTCCAGCACATTTTTGTGTGTTGTTCCGGTTGTGTATTAAACTTTTCTTCTCTATTGGCAGATTCCAACATTCTGGTCTGTAACTTATTCGAAGAAAAATGTCTCCCGAGTCCCTGTCTCGACGGTCACGGTCATGTGAAATTATTCTGTCGGACTGGCACCCATTGCTGTTTGCCCAGACGTTGGCCAAAGTCAGGGTGAAGACCTGAGCAGCACAGGGAGAAAAATCTTCACCCATCAGCAGAAATCCAGGCGTCGTGATGTGGGAGCCATGCGCCCTGGTTAAGTGACACAGCACAAAAATTAAGCAAATCAAAAGAACTAAATCGCAACTGCATGTTCATTAAACATTCATATCCGTCTTACCCTGTGGCAACCATTGTCGAAGGCAGAAATGCGGGAGTCGCCGTTCGAGAGTCGGTTCTGAGAGAGGGCAAGGAGTGCAACACTGAGTTAGCGATGTATTGTTACAGGAACAGGGTGACGTAGCATATTCTGTTCGATTAGTACCGGGGAAGCTGTGCCCTACCGGACGCGCAAGTTATGGGCTTCCCCAATTTGCCTCTTCTCCCTGAATTATTGCCTTGAGATTCCCCGCATCCTGCTAGTCACTCCGGGAATTGTTGAGCATCTGATTACCTTACCAAAGAGTAGATCCACACTTATAATCAAGAACGGTGTTTAGGAAGTGCCGTAGTGCCGGGGCCTTGGTGACTCGCAATTCAAGCAGAGGGAGTGAGGGACAGAGGTCAGATCAGAGCACGGGCCGGGATATAATAGAATGCAATGCCGTTTCACCCAAACCTCGAGAGAGGGGATCAGAGGTGTTGGCACAGAGGCGGAAGCGAGGGAGTGGAGTGAGGAATGTGAACAAATCGGGGAGTGAGGGACTGGAGTGAGGTGTTGGCACAGACTGGGAAGTGAGAGTGGAGTGTGGTGTGGACACAGACTGGGGAGTGAGAGTGGAGTGAGGTGTGGGCACATACTGGGGAGTGAGAGAGGAATGATGTGTGGGCACAGACTGGGGAGTGAGGTACTGGGGTGAGGTGTGGGCACGTACTGCGGAGTGACAGTAGATTGAGGTGTGGGCACGGACTGGCGAGTGAGAGTGGAGTGAGTTGTGGGCACCGACTGGTTGTGAGAACTTGAGGGAGGACTGGGCACGGACAAGGGGAGTGACAGTGGAGTGAGGTGTGGGCACGGACTGGAGTGAGGGACTGGAGGGAGGACTGGGCACGGACTGGGGAGTGACAATGAAATGAGGTGTGGGTACCGACTGGGGAGTGAGGGACTAGATTGGACTATGGGTTTTGGTCCAGATCCGCGCTGCCTCCAGAGAAGTGTCGTGGATGAGGGCGGATTCGGTGCCTCCTGCAGAACCCCGACACTCGCAGTCCACTGTCGCAGGCGGCCTGTGGAAATTCTGCAAGGACATTTATTCTGGATCAGTGTGCTCCGACTTAAGCAAACGAATTCATGAGCGACTTTGCAGATATTGACTGAATTTAGATGTTTTACGGCGTTTGTGAAGATATGGTTGTCAGAACGCGAGGTAAAGAGGAGTGGAGTGGTGGACTTTGCCATATTATCACATTTTTCCTGACAGGTCTTTAAACCACATTGGTCCTTTGCTATGATCTTTTTTTCTTATTTCAAAAGGCCGATCTCAGGACGATGAAAGGAAGTCATAATAAACATCTTATAAGGATAAACAGCAGAGTGTAGGATTAATTATTGTGTTCCATTTTCCACACCTTGCTCGTGGTCTGTAATACACATATAGCGATGGTCCACTACTTCGACATCATTGATGAGGGAGTGACGGTGGAAGACGGAGAAAATATCGGGAGGCCCTTTTAAATCAGGGTGATCAGAATCATTTTGGACGGAGTTTAAAGTCAGGAATTTTTTGAAATGGCAAATATCCAACTCCCTTCTCACCATGTGTTTTTTTGTGTAAATCTCGGTAACTCGGGAGAATGGGCAAAGGAACAAGCAACATGATGAAGCGTCTGCACATTCCCGTGCGACAATCAATCCGCCTGAAGCAGATGCTGCTGCGATCTGTGAACACGTCTCCGCTACCAACATCCATGTTTAAAGACGATTGCTTCTCCTTCTAAACTCATATACGTGCAGACTCATTTGTTCGCTATTTCTTCTTCAGACTGCTAGTCAATCCAGTAAACCCTCATTGAGCTTCCTCCAGCGTGTTTCCTCCCTCAATGAGGAAATCTAATAAAAAATTCTACTTGTGGTCTCACGAGCGCCCTCTAGAATGTTTGGGCAACTTCATCCCTCGTATCCTCCAAATTATAGACAAATGTTCATTTCCGTTCTTAATCATTCCATGGTTGGCATGGTGACTCCCTGAATATCATTCTGTTTCTCTCCTCTTCTGTTGCTTATCTGATATTCCTACAAACGCGGGAGACCTCATGCTGCGCCACGTTATGCTCCGCTGATTAACATCTCACCCATTCGCCTGCCTGTGACCCTCCGCAGTAAAATAACTTTCCTCTAATGTCTCCACCTCCATTAAAAGTTGCTGTCCGGTCAGTAACATACATCGTGAATATCTAATGACCAGCGATTCTCCTGTTTAGATGTGTTGGAGTTTGTCAGGTGTGTTCAGGAAGGGTTCTTGACACATTATGTAGATACACCTACAAGAGGGGAAGCTGTGCTTGATTTGATATTGGGAAATCAACCTGGTCAGGTGTCAGATCTCTCAGTGGGTGAACATTTTGGTGATAGCGATCATAATTCTATACGTTAACACTGGAGAGGGAGAGGAACAGACAGGCTCGAAAGGTGTATACTTGGAGTAAAGGGAATTATGAGGCTCTCAGGCAGGACATTGGAAGATTACATTGGGAACAGATGTTCTCTTGGAAAAGTACAGAAGATATGTCGCAAGTATTCAGGGGATATTTGTGTGGGGCTCTGCATAGACATGTTCCGATGAGACAGGGGTGTCATGATAGGATACAGGAACCGTGGAATACGAAGGATATAATAAATCTAGTCAAAAGGAAAAGAAAAGCATACAAAAGGTACAGAGAGATAGGTAATGTTAGAGATCTGGAGGAGTACAAGACTAAAAGGAAGGAACTTAAGAAATAGATTAGTAGAGCCAGGAGGGGACATGAGAAGGTCTTGGCGGGCAGGATTAAGCAAAACCCAAAGGCGTTCTACAATTATGTGAAGAGTAAGAGGACGAGACGCGAAAGGATAGGGCCTATCAAGTGCCGCAGCTAGAAAGTGTGTATGGATCCGGAAGAAATAGCGGATGTACTTAAAGAATACTTTACGTCAGTATTCACCCTGGAAAAAAGGTCTGGGGGCTTGTAGTGGGGACTTGCAGCGGCCTGAAAAGCTTGAGCATGTGGATATTAGAAAAGAGGTGGTGCTGAAACCTTTGGAAAGCATCACGTTAGGTAAGTCGCTGGGACTGGATGGCATGTACCCCAGGTTGCTGTGGGAGGCGAGGGAGGAGATTGCGGAGCCTCTGAAGATGATCTTTGCGTCGTCAATGGAGACGGGAGAGGTTCCGGAAGATTGGAGGGTTGCGGATGTTGTCCTCTTATTCAAGAAGGGGAGTAGGGGTAGCCCAGGGATTTATAGACCAATGAGTCTTACCTCAGTGGTTGCTAAGCTGATGGAGAAAATCCTGAGAGGCAGGATTTATGAACATTTGGTGAGGTATAATATGATTAGGAAGAGTCAACATGCCTTTGTCAAGGGCAGGTCCTGTCTTACGAGCCTGTTTAAATTTTTTGGGGATGTGGCTGAGCACATCGATGAAGGGAGAGCAGTAGCTGTAGTGTATATGGATTTCAGCAAGGCGTTTGATAAGGTACCCCATGCGAGGCTTATGGAGAAGGTGAGGAGACGTGGGATCCAAGGGGACATTGCAGTGTGGAACCAGAACTGGCTGGCCCACAGAAGACAAAGAGTGGTTGTTGAAGGGTCGTATTCTGAGTCGAGGTTAGTGACCAGTGGTGTATCTCAGGTATCTGTACTGGGACGCTTACTCTTTGTGATTTTTATAAACGAACCGGATGAGGAAGTGGAGGGGTGGATAAGTAAGTTTGGGGATGACACGAAGGTTGGGGGTGTTTTGGATAGTTTGGAGGGCTGTCAGAGTTTACAGAGGGATATAGACAGGATGCAAAGTTGGGCTGAGAAGTGGCAGATGCAGTTCAACCCAGATAAGTGTGAAGTGGTTCATTTTGGTAGGTCAAATATGTTGGCTGAGTATAGTCTTAATGGTAGGACTCTTGGCAGTATGGAGGATCAGAGGAATCTTGGGGTCCGAGACCATAGGACGCTCAAAGCGTCTGCGCAGGTTGACTCTGTGGTTAAAAAGGCATGTCGTGTATTGCCCTTCATCAACCGGGGAATTGAATTTAGGATCAGTGAGGTATTGTTGCAGCAATATAGGTCCCTGGTCAGACCCCACTTGGAGTATTGTGTTGAGTTATGGTCACCTCACTACAGGAAAAATGTGCAAGTCTTAGAGAGGGTGCAGAGGAGATTTACAAGGATACTGCCTGGAATGCGGAGCATGCCTTATGAAAGCAGGTTGAGGGAGCTCGTCTTTTCTCCTTGGAGAGACGGAGGGTGAAGGGGACTTGATAGAGGTGTATAGGATGATAAGAGGTATTGATAGGGTAGATAGTCAGAGGCTGAATTTGTGGCCACAAGAGGACAAGGGTTTAAGGTGCTGGGGAGTAGATATAAAGGAGATGTCAGGGGTAAGTTTCTTTACTCAGAGATTGATGAGTGCGTGAAATGGGCTGCCGGAAACGGTAGTGGAGGCGGATACGATAGGGTCTTTCAAGAGACTGTTAGATTGGTACATGGAGCTGAGTAAAATAGAGGGTTATGGGTAAGTCCAGTAATTTCTAGGGTAGGGACATGTTCGGCACCGCTTTGTGGGCCGAAGGGCCTGAATTGTCCTGTAGTTTCTCTATGTTCTATATTCTATCCTATGGCACATCTATGGTTCTTTTTTTCTCAAAAGAACTGACACCAAAGATGTCGTTGTCCTTTCCGTAGTCTATTTTTCTCCATGCAGAAAGGAGAATCCGGTAAATGACAAACAATTACCTTCTGAAGCGGAACATTTCCGCTCCGTTATCCACCCCCATTAAGTACTAGTTCTAACTTTTAAAAACATAGAATGTACAGAAATCGGCCATTCTGACGCAGGGTTTTGGTTCACCTAATACCACAAAATAACAGATCAAAGCTCTATTTTTCCCAATATTGCCTTTCATTTGTGCCTATTGGCATATTCAATTCATTATTATCATTGATTTATGACCAGTTGACGCTTGCTAAAGGCGTGGAAGAATCCGTCGAAGGGACATCGCCATTGATGAGACGCGCTTGAGTAAATTGGGTTACCAGGGTGTTGTGTTTGAGTTAGAAGACGATGAAACCTTCGCCCAGAACATATTTCTCCTGGTTCATATTCAGTCATATGCGACCCTGAATAACAGATGTTTGAACGACTGAACAAATAAAGAAAAAACGTAGCAAATCGCATTTTCAATTTCATCCACTTACCCTTTTCGACGAAGCCGGCTGGGGTACAGGATATCACCAGAATATCAAATCTGGGGTGAAAAGTGAAAAAACTGCGGATGCCGGACAAATGAAATAGACACGAATAATCTGGAAATACTGAATATTCCAGGCAGTATCTGACGAAGAGTGTTCGACCTCAAACGTTACTTTTGATTCGCTTTACCAGAGAGTGCCTCGCCTGCTGTGTTTCTCGCCTCTTCAGTTTTCAATTTCATCGCAGCAGGACATCGTTAGAATTACCCCAGAACAGAATCATGAGGGACTGGGAATAGTTAGGCAACGCACTGAGTCTGAGACTACACGAGAAACACGGCAGAAGACTGCAGTGTTACGAAAAGCAGCAAAAAAAAACAGAGTCGTGCTAAAATGCCAAGAGTTTAATCCTGGGACTAAATTTACAGGAAGTTTGAAGGAAAGTTCAAAACAATAAGTCATCATCACCTCAAAGAAAGACGCGAACCGGCAAATAAATGGACGCTACTGTACTCAGAGATGTTAAGTTTATCATGGGAGATGAGGATTGGCGGGGGTAGTGAAAAAGTACTCGCTGATGATGTTCGGTGAGAAGAAAAGTGATTATTTGGGAAAGGTTCTGATATGCTGAGGCTCCTGAAGGCTGGCGTTCAAAAACGCCGGGTTAGAGACGGGAAGTCCTGTGTTATTCTGAAAATTTTCGAAAATTGTGAGACGGTTTCGCTTTAAATCCCCAGTTATTGTGATGTTCTAGACTGGAACGTTGGACGATCATCCAACGGATTCAGCTGAAATATTTTGAGGTGTTGGATTACTTTGAACGTTGTCATTTTATTTCGAGGACCTCTGTAAATTTGGCGGGTTCTGTTATGTCAGATGTTAATTATACCAGTAATTAGCCCGATATGTCAATTATACAAGCAATCTGAAACAAAAGCGAGACCTTTTCAGAAAATATGCCCGTACAGGTTGCACCAGTAAGTTTAGTTTCCAAAGCTGTATTGATTGGGACTTTGATGTTTTTCATCAGTTTTAAGGTTTGTAATATTGATAGTCCCTGTCTGCTGCGCTGTCCAACCTCACCCCATCTGCCCATCTTTATCTAGCTACGACTCCTACTTTCTATCATTCAAAAGACCTGGAGGTTACTGCCGTTGCCTGAATATCTGCCCATGCACCTGATACGAGGGCGCAGTTTCAAGGCAAACCTCATTAATAGGTCTGGCATCTGATGATAGACCTCGTAAGTTGACAGATTTCTGTCATTAATTGGCGCTGGCGAACCAGACAAGCTGATTCAATATTAATTGATCAATAAAACATAGCCATGAAAACAATTTTACAAGATAAACGATGGGCATCAATAAGAAAATATCTCATATCCCATAGAACATGACATCAGCTGGGGCTGAGTGCACATTTTCACATTTAATAAACGTATGGAAAAAGCAGAGAGAACAACGCCGTAATATTCAGGAACGCACGATGTTATCTGATAGTTTTAAACATCAAATACACCCGAAAAATGAGGAATTATTAGTTGTCATTAAATTCTGATTGTGACACTTCCCTTTGCAAGATCCAGTTCTATCACATATCAGAGACTCCCCAAGTCACAGAATAACAACAGCACGAAGGGAGGGAATTCCACTACACTACGCCGTGCAGGACAGTGTGAGAGAAATCCACCTGAGAGACAGACATTCCCCTTTGCACTGCCATAGACCCACAGGGTCGTGTGTTCCCTACATCGCTTGCCAAACTTTTGCGATTCTCAAATCCCTCCGTACTTCGCTCCTTTTCAGTCATTCTCAATTTGGATCATAGTTTGTCCTAGGTTACTTTGACTGAATAGGAATTATTTTCCGTTGGTTATATCCCACCAGCTACAAAAGACGTGTTTCACCACTCCCGTTCTTCAATGTGATAACTGATGTTCAGTACATGCTCACTCCAAATGCCACAGACACTGAAAAGACGTGTACTATTCGAAGATCCTTCTGTTGTTTAATACTTCCTAGTGCATTTATTGTCAATGTCGCAGCTCCTAGCAGTCACCACCACGAACTTATGGGAATTAAACTACATCCTCCATCGCTGCACAACTTACCCACTGATCAACGTCATTTTGTCGCCGAACAACCACGTCACGATCAACAAACACCATTATTTTATTCCATCTGCAGTCTTACCACGATCTTCATGTATTTGTCTGTACACGTGTATTAATGAAGATATATTTTTTTCCATTTCAGCATCGGTACCAATCCGAAGGTCTGGAATATGGTTATCGTATTCGTTTCTTTCAGACCGAGAGCAGCGTTTGATTTGAGCTGATTCACGACGTTAGGCTCGATGATTTGCATTTGTTCTGGATCAGCATCGGTATGAGTACTCCACTCATTTCAGGTGTCAGGAATGGAATATAGAAAATACAGGGGGATACAAATCCCTGTTCCTTTTCACTTGGATGAGCTCTTACTCAGACCCTTTTCCGGATCAAAATAAGGAGATATGTGAAAACAGTGCAACATTGGAAATGCGATGACTGGGTCAAGGGTGCAGAGTGATGGGCAACGATAACAAGAAACCCCCAAGTGAAACCGAGAGACGAGTCCGTCAGTTTTATACACCAACATTCACCGACTTCTTGTGTCGTGCATTCTTCGTCACGTTTTGTTCTCCCCACATTCTCATCAACTCTCCCCAGATTCCCCCACTTACCGCCGCACCACGGTCAATGCGCATTGGCCAATTTATCTACCAACACTCACACCTTGCAACGTGAGAACCCGAAAGAAACTCACACAGGGAGTACGTGCAAAATCTACGTAGAAACTCGTCAGTATTGAACATGCTTCGCGGAATCTTTGAGGCAGAAGCACTAACCTCTGTGCCACTGTGTTGCTAACACTCATGCGTGGTATTGAGACTCATCCTTCTGGGCGTTGACCGAAACTTGCATCATATAAACGTCAACGACGTTTTCGTGATGTGTGAAAAAGGAACTTCTTCAATCGTGAGGAAACCATTTCAAGGACATTTATTTGTTCGTGATTGATTTGTGCTGCTGTTATACGAGTGAACCTTGTCTGCGCTTCCATCTTTATGAGAGACTTCCTTTACGCAGCTGACCAGGTGTGCACATAATTCTTCAATATCTCCACAACGTTTCATCGAACTGAGAATTACCTCCCTAGTTCTGCATTCGATTCCCCTCGCAATGTAGTGTAACATTTTGGCAGATCTCCGAATTATTTCCAGTATCTGCGGATCAGCCAGTTGCAATTCAAGCACGGGAACACTCAGATCGCTCTGCATTTCAGAGTTCACCATTTCGGTAAGCTGATTTTTTGCACATTTAAGTCAAACAGCCCAATTTCATAGAGTCATGGAGTTCCACAGCAAGTTTCACAGTGCAGATCATTCAATGGACACGTAATTCCATTCGTCGAAAAAGAAAAAGAAACAAAATGCAGTAAATAGTGTTACAGTTACAGCGAAACTGCGGTGCAAGGAGACAAGTAGCTCAAGGTCCATGGCGAAATAGATTCAGATGTCAATAGTTCATCCTATAATAAAACAGGTCCGTTCAAGTGCCATATCACAGCGCGATAGAACTGTATTTAAACCGTGTGGTCCGTGTTCTTTAGATAAGATTTCTCTATTAGTCACATGCACGTCGAAACACGGAGTGAAATGCATCTTTGCGTCGAATATTCTGGGGGAATCCCTGATGTGTCGCCATGCTTCCGGCGCCAACATAGCATGCCCACAACTTTCTAACCAGTACGTCTTTGGAACGTGGGCGGAAACCGGAGCACCCGGAGGAATCCCACCCAGTCACGGGGAGAACGTCCTGACGGACTACAGACGGAACTGAACCCGGATCGTTGGCGGAGTATTCACAGTGCTGGTTAAAAATGTTGGGCCTGGAATGGAGGTACACGATGCAGAATTCGTTTTTCTCTGTGTGTAACGTAAGTGGCTAAGCAGCAGGCAAAGCGACAAAGGCAAGTGATGTGATGGCAAGGTGCGAATCTTGGGGAATGTCGCTCCTCTGACGACGTCCAGCGTAGAACTTTCTTGGTGGCCTCTATTATTATCTGTACTAGGAATATTCCCTTGATCAGGGAGTGCATACGTCATGAAAACAGCTCAATTACTTTGTGATGCGTTCCCTCAAAGTCGTTATACTCAGGAATATTTCAGCAGGAGCATCTGTTGTTCCTTTGTCGTCGGACTCTGGGTGAACCTGGGGTTTTCCAACTCTTGCATCTTGCATTTCCACATTTTCTCGCGACCCTAGCTTCATCACCCGCAGTATTACTGGGTGTTCTTTTCCAAAGCATTGCGTGTTCGTGGGTTAAAAGTAAGCTCTTCAAGAAAAAAAAAATCATCACGTAAATTCCGAGGCTAACGTACATCATTTGCACAATTCGGTGCTGTGGAAGAGGAGTGGCAAATTTCAGGAATATAGTTGGACTGGAGAAACGGAATTTGTTTTCGGAGGAGCACAGGACGGAAGTTGGTTACACAATGTCATGACCGAGTTGGACAGGAGAAGTGGAGGGAAAAGTGGGGGCAAGGTGAAGCCTGAAACAAACAAGAAACGTATGTTTCGGTTTCGTTGCGTGTTAGAACGTGGAAACAATTATTCTGTGTCTTCGAAGGGAAATCGGACAGGAATTCATAAAATAATAAGTGACAGTTGTACTGGGACTGATCGGTACGTCCAATGAATGGGATGGGATTCCTCCTCTCGGAGTTGTCCTGCAGTCCAGGGACCATGTCGTCCCCTGTTGTGCAATTCCATTGTTTCAGTGGCATCACTGAAATATATATATATATATATCCCGTGAGTGAGAGAGAGACAGAGAGGGAGAGGACAGAGAGCGCGAGAGAGAAAGAGAGACAGCTAGTGTGGTAGTGGGAATAAAGAAAGTAACTGTGATTGTGGGAGAGTGTGACTGAAGAAATGGAGCGTCGATATTTATACGCGTTCACCGGCTGACGTCCTCCTGGTGACCCACAATCAACGTTGATGCCTACCACTGAGACCAAGTAACTATTTCTGCTCTGCTGGTGAAGCCACTATGAATATTGACGCTTCCCGGTGACCGCGGTGTAACTATTGACACTGTACCAAATATTGTTTGGGCCACATTTGGAGAGTTTTATACAGTTCTGCCAACTGCACATAGGAAGGACGTGAAGCCTTTGGAGAGGGTGTAGAAGCCATGCACTGGATGCTGCCTGGATTCATAATTATCTTATGGAAGGGTCTGAAATGCTTGAATTGTTGTATTTTCTGTGGTGTCTGAGTCTCGAGGGCGAACTGATAGAATTGCATAAATTTATGAGTGGCATTGATAGGGCATCTGAAGAATATTTTTCTCCCTGTGTGTAAAAGTCAAATAATAGAGAGTATAAGTGCAGGGGAGTTTAAATGAGCAATTTTGTACACAAAGTGGGGTCGCTACCTGGAACACGCCTCCACGGGAGACGGTGTAAACAGATATGATAGTAACGTTGAAGAGACATTTGGAAATCTCGTTAACAAGCAGGGAATGGAAGGATATAGACCATATGTCGGCAGATGGGAGTAGCATAATTTGGTGTCATGGTCGGCAAAGACATTATGGTCACAAGGAGCTGTTCCTCTACCGTATATTCTGGGTTAACCCCGTAATTTCGCAGGGTGTGGTCACGGCAACATGTGGGCTGGAGGCAGGGGCTACTGATGTCTTTCCTGTGAACTAAAATGAGCAAAATCCTAAACATAGCATGCGGTAAACGAATCAAAATAGTTTTGGAGGCGAACACAGTGTGCCACGTTGCAGAGGCTTAGCGTGCGTGCATGAGACCATCGGCAGGAAGAAGGATGGATGTGACATATGGATAGAGGTAAATATTGTTGGAGTTCTTTCTGGTGTCCTCTCGCCTTTGCACGGAGTTAACTGTCCTGATGTGAGAAGAGAAAGTCCCCCGCGCAAGGAAGAGTAAGGAGGGAGACGGAGCAGCTCGCACTACAGATCCCCATGTGTTTGGAGCAGCTCGCACTACAGATCCCCATGTGTTTGGAGTGTCAGATGTGGGGCCCCTGGGAGACGACCAGACTCCCTGATAACTACATCTGCGCAAAGTGCACCGAGATGCGGCTCCTCAAGGAACGGATTGAGAGTCTGGGGCAGCAGCTGGATGACCTTCAGTTGGTTAGGGAGAGCGAGCAGGAGATAGACAGGAGTTATAAAGATTATGTAGAAGCACCTCAGTGGCAGTCCCCCTCAAAAACCGATATCTCATTTTAGATTCGGTTGGAGAGGATGACTTCATAGAGGAAGACCTCAGCAGCCAGGACCTTGGCACCGTGTCTGATACTGTGGTCCAGCAGAGGAAGAGACATGCAGTGGTTATTGGGGATTCGATAGTAAGGGGTACGGATAGGAGATTCTGCGATAGCGATAATGAGTCTCGGATGGTGTGTTGCCTCCCTGGTGCCAGGGTACGGGATTTCACAGACCGTGTCGAGAATATTCTGAGGGGGGAGGGTGAGCAGCCAGAAATCTTGGTACATGTAGGTACCAATGATGTAGGTAGGAAAAGAGAAGAGGTCCTGAAGGAGGAATACAAGGCATTAGGGAGAAGGTTGAAAAGTAGGACCTCAAGGGTAGTAATCTCAGGACTACTACCCGTGTCGCGTATCAATGACAGGAAGAATAGAAAGCTCTGGCAGTTAAATGCGTGGCTGAGTGACTGGTGCAAGGGGCAGGGCTTCAGATTCTTGGATACCTGGGACCTTTTTTGGGGGAGGCAAGACCTATTTGCTAAGGATGGGTTGCATCTAAACTCCAAAGGGTCCAATATCCTGGCGGGAATGTTTAATTTAGTTGTAGGGGAGGGTTTAAACTGATCTGGCAGGGGGATGGTAACCAGGATGCTAGGTTACAAGATGCTAAGGTTTGGGAGAAAGTGTATAGAAACGAATCCATTGAGGATGGCAAGAATGACAGGCAGGTGATAAGTCAGGATAATTTACTGAATAATAGAAGTACAACAAATCCGGATGTTAGGATACAGAATGTTAGGATCGGGGATGAGGATGTTCGGATACCGAATGTTAGGATAGGGGATGAGGTCTACACGAACATGTCTAAGATAGTAGGTAGCGAAGATAGTAAGAAGGATGGACAGGTAGAAAGTCAGGATAATCTGCTGATCAATAGAGGTACAATAAAATCAATAGCAGATACCAGTCTAAACATGCTATATTTAAATGCACGTAGCATCAGGAATAAAGTAGATGACCTAGTGGCACAACTACAGGTTAATAAATATGACATCGTTGCAATCACTGAGTCGTGGCTTCATGATGGATGTGATTGGGAACTGAATGTCAAGGGGTATACAGTATATAGGAAGGATAGGAGGGTAGGCAGAGGGGGAGGTGTGGCCATGATGGTTAGTAGCGATATAAAATCAATAGAAAGGAAGGACATTGGGTCAGAGGAGGTGGAATCCTTATGGGTGGAGCTGAGAAATAGCAAGGGTAAAAGAACAATAATAGCAGTCATATATAGGCCCCCGAACAGCAGTCAGGAAGTGGACCATAAGTTGCAGATTGAGATAGAAAAAGCATGTCCGAGTGACAATGTGAAGATAATTATGGGGATTTTAACATGAAGGTTGACTGGGAAATGCAGCAAGGCGGTAGTACTCAGGAGAGTGAGTTTGTGGAATGTCTAAGGGATGTTTTTCTGGAGCAACTTATTGAGGAGCCCACCAGGGGATCGGCTGTTTTGGATTGGGTGCTGTGTAGTGAACCCGAGGTGATTAGGGAACTAAAGGTAAAGGAACCACTGGGAACAAGTGATCACAATATGATTGAGTTTAGTTTCAAGTTTGAGAAGGAGAAGCTGATAACTGGTGTATCGATATTTCAGTGGAATAAGGGAAATTACAAAGGTATGAGAGATGAGTTGGCCCAAATTGATTGGAGGAGTAAGTTAGCTGGAGGGACGGCAGAGGAAAAATGGAAGAAATTTCTACAGGAAATAAGGACAATGCAGGACAGATATAGTCCAAGAAAAAAGGTTTTGAATGGAAAAAAGGCACAGATGTGGATAACGAGGGAGGTGAAGGATAAAATAAAAGCAAAAGGAAAGGCGTACAAAGTAGCAAAAATTAGTGGGAAAACAGAAGATTGGAACGATTTTAAAAATCTGCAGAGAGAAACTAAGAAGGTCATTAGGAAAGCAAAGATGAGTTACGAAAGGAAGCTGGCGGACAACATTCGGAAGGATTCTAAGAGTTTTTTTAAATACATAAGGAATAAAAGAGAGACACGGGTTGACATAGGACCAATTGATAACGGTGCAGGAGGTATTATAATGGATGATAGTGAGATGGCAAGGGAATTGAATGAATATTTTGCATCGGTCTTCACCGTGGAGGACATAAGCAATGTTTCCATTAGTCAGGAGTCTCACGAATTGGAGCTGAGTTCAATTGAGATTAATAGGGAGAAGGTGCTTGAAAACCTAAAGGGGCTTAAGGCTGATAAGTCTCCCGGACCGGATGAGGTGCATCCCCGGGTTCTGAAGGAGGTGGCTGTGGAGATAGCGGAGGCGTTGGCGGTTATTTTTCAGGAATCGATAGATTCTGGCATGGTTCCGGAGGACTGGAGGGTAGCGAATGTAGTTCCGTTGTATAAGAAAGGTGGGAGGCAGCACAAAGGCAATTACAGACCTATTAGTCTGACGTCAGTGGTGGGAAAATTATTGGAGTATATCCTCAAGGAGGAGGTTACCGAATACCTAGAGGCGCAAGGCAAGATAGGACCTAGTCAACATGGTTTTGTGAAGGGGAGGTCCTGTCTGACCAACCTATTGGAGTTTTTTGAAGAAATCACAGGTAGGGTGGATAAGGGAGAGGCGGTAGATGTTGTGTATTTAGACTTTCAAAAGGCCTTCGATAAGGTGCCTCACAAGAGACTGATTAATAAGATGAGAGGTCATGGAATTATGGGCAGGGTAGCAAAATGGATGGAGAATTGGCTGGTTGGCAGGAAGCAAAGGGTGGAAATAAAAGGATCTCGTTTGTTATCGGTTACTAGTGGTGTGCCGCAAGGGTCGGTGTTGGGGCCTCTCCTTTTTACCTTGTACAACAATGATTTGGATAATGGAATAAATGGTTGTGTGGCTAAGTTTGCGGATGACACCAAGATAAGTGGAGGAGTAGGGAGTATAGAGGAAATAGAAAGAATGCAGAGGGACCTAGACAGTTTAGGAGAATGGGCAAGGAAATGGCAGATGAGATTCAATGTTGAGAAATGTGCAGTTGTACACTTTGGAAGTAGAAATAAGCGGGTAGATTATTATCTAGAAGGAGAGAAGATTGATAGTGCGGTAGTACAAAGGGACTTGGGGGTACTCATACAAGATACCTTAAAAGTTAACCACCAGGTTGGATCGGTGGTTAAGAAAGCGAATGCTATGTTGGCATTCATCTCGAGAGGTATAGTGTATAAAAGTAAGGAAGTGTTGATGAGGCTCTACGGGGCGCTAGTGAGGCCTCATTTGGAATACTGTGCGCAGTTTTGGGCCCCGCATCTTAGGAAGGATGTGCTGACGTTGGAGAGGGTTCAGAGGAGATTTACGAGAATGATTCCAGGAATGAAAGGGCTTAAGTATGATGAGCGTTTGTCGGCTCTTGGACTGTACTCGCTGGAGTACAGAAGGATGAGAGGGGACCTCGTAGCGACATTTAAAATGTTGACAGGTAAGGATAGAGTAGATGTGGCTAGGCTGTTTCCCTTGGTGGGCGTGTCCAGGACCAGAGGGCACAATCTTAGAATTAGAGGGTACAGTTTCAAGACAGAGATGAGGAGAAGTTTCTTTACCCAGAGGGTGGTGAAATTGTGGAACTCCTTGCCACGCACAGCAGTGGAGGCCAGATCAGTGGGGGTATTCAAGGAGGAGATAGACAGATATCTAAATAGTCAGGGTATCAAGGGATATGGGGATAAGGCTGGCAAATGGGATTAGAATAGTTTTTTTTTCTCTCTTTTTTTTCCCACCCCATTTCTTATTCCCTTTTCCTTGGAGCAGACTCGATGGGCCGAATGGAGTGCTTCTGCTCCCTTATCTTGTGATCTTGTGATCTTGTGATCGTGTGACCTTTACCCGCAGGCATAACGTCAAACCACTGGACGCCGTTCTTCAAAGAGGGCGAAAACAAATCAAAGCCAAGGATTCGTCAGCTCAGGAGCCTGGTTGCGGTATGGAAATGTTGGGGAAATTTGGAATTCAAATCGGAGCATAATGTTCAAAGCCAATCCAAATGGTGTTTTCAAGGGAAAGTTGTTCCTGAATAACCTCACCACGTGTTGTACCAAGCGAGTCAGGAGTTTCCTTTTGGAAGGACACGATATTTGACAGTGTATGTGTTGCTTGACTTAGGCCAGCACGGATATTTCATTAGAAAAAAATGTTGCCAGAATTCGATTGGCTGCTTGCTTTGATTTTACAGATGTTGCTTCCCAAAACTGAGATGCAAGATTAATTTGAAGAGTTTAACAAAAACACAAGAAAATTGGACGAGCAGTTGGCCAAATGATCCCCAAAGCCTGCCCTGAAGATTGTTTGACTCACGACGATTGCTCTGACCGGAAGTACCCATTATTTGACCCCACATTTCCTCTCCCATTTTATTCACACCACACTCCATGAAAGCCACATTATCACGCCACGATTCCACAACTCCTCCACAGATGAGGTGCAATTTATATTCGTCAATTCTTCTTCCAACCTACAAATCTTTGGGATGTGAGAGGAAACCGGGCCACCCGGTGGTTCTGT